>NC_041391.1:620321480-620333776 GCF_002162155.2 Triticum dicoccoides
CGGTTTATCTCCATTGTATAAGGGGTCTCTTGTACTTTACCACACACTTGTATATGTATTGGTCTTTGGCCCTCCTGAGAAGATAGTTGCTCATTCCTAACAAGCACCACTAAACAGAGTGAGCTCACATGTTGGCCATTTTTTATCAAAGTATTTGCCCTGGTCTAGTTACCTCTAAACTTTTCCAATTGTTTTACTAGCTCAATATTGGTTGAAAATCCTGGCTTTTGTAGAAATTATGCAAAGCGTGCGTCTTGCTGGACGGACTGAATCGAGGCTTGCCGGAACTAGGGAGGACCGCTAAAGTCGGTGGAGCCGATGGTAACGGCCCGCGACAAGGAAAACGTCCGGAGAGGAACAGATCGACGAGTCTGCAAGGAAAATACGGCAACTTTGAATTCTGAATGTCAGTCTGCTTGGCTGTAAAATGGCCACTCGAGTGCAAGCGGCACTAAGGCGTGGGTATGCATCATCCTGCGTGCGCTGTGCGGGCAACTGCCCTGGCTATGCATCTGAGCTTTGGTAGCTGCTGCTGGTGTTTTACCAGATAAAAATTCAAAACCGAGACCAACCCGGGTTAGACTAGCCTGTTGGCATATAGAAGAAAACTCTGTGAGTATCAAACGGCTGCGAACTCCCACACCTTGCCAACTTGCAGCCGCTCCAACTTGGAGAGACCTATGCTATAAAGTGTCATGTTACAATGGTGCCTTTGGAGAGCCCGCTCCAACTTGCACCCTGAATTGGCACGAGGAAAACTCCTGTTATTGCCGTTATTTGTTTCTTGAGTTCGTTATGATGTTCTATAGTAGTCTGCACAGTTGGCCGTGGTTAGAAATAGACAGGACAGGCTTCAAAATGACATGGGAGATAAATATGAGGAAATTTATGTTTGAAGCCCTTGATTCTTTTCTTTTCCAACCGTGCGTATGTGTTTCCGTAGAGGGTTGTGTGCGCTGACCTTTGTTAAAGGGAACCAAAAGATTACACAACAAAAGACGGAGACAGCATAGAAATGGAAGACAGTAGGAGTATCAGACATGAACACCTCAAAATTGCAATTCAGATCTAGTAGTAGTACAACATATGTGCGTGTCTGCACTCCCTCTGTTAAACTGCACAAGTGCTGGTTTTCAAAGGTATAACAACCACAAAGAACCACCATTCGCATCCAGCAGCTCATCAACTCAAGCATGACATGTCAGTGATGTTACCTCCAGCTAAAGTCCTATCCGGCTCACTACAGCCCCACGCGGCACATCGGTCTGCCCTTGATCTTATTGAAATCGACCTGTAAAGATCATAATTAATACTAATATTAGCACAGGCTCGTGGTATAAGACAAAGTTAATAAGCACAATACCTTTGGCCCAAAGAGATTCCGTATGTTGTCAATCTCTTGCAGAATCATCGTTGGCCTGCATTCAGCAGCAAAATGTGGTCAGCACAAATCTCTTGCAATTCGACAGATAAAGCAAGAGTTCTTGAAACATACACCCTCCGTTCCATAATACAGTGCGTATAGATTTTTTGAAAAAGTCAAACTTTGACCTAGTTTATTGAGGAAACTATTTATATCTACATCTTATTATGAATCTAATGACACATATTTGACATTCTAGATGTAAATGTTTTTCTCCGTTTGACTTTTCAAAAAAAATCTACGTATATGCTCTACATTATGGAACGGAGGGAGTATAGTCCAATCAGGACCTGATCCCATTTGTTTTCTCTCTTGCACTTCTATTCGAGACATTAGTTACAAAACAAGGATTGCGAATGTGATTTTCCCTTTTTTTTTTAAAAAAAAGACTTCAATTTAACATATATCAGATGCACATAAAGGAATCATTCATATGGATGCCAGTTTTACCTTTCAAGTGAAAGACCCCATGCGATAACATTAACACCCTCTGGCAGTCCCATGGGAAGTAACATTTCAGGCCTGAACATGCCTGAGTTGCCTATTTCCACCCATTTCTTGAAACCTTCGTGGTAGCTGAAAAGGTAAACATAATAATGATCCATGGGATCACAATAATCATGAAAACAATAGCAATCAAACTCGTTCTGACCTGAAAATTTCCATGCTTGGTTCAGTGTACGGGTTGTAGGCAGGTTTGAAACGCAGCTTTGGCATGCCTAAGAGCCAGAAAAGGAGAGGTGGCATAATTAAATCTCTATGTACTGGAGATAGCAGATACAGGACAAGAATATTAAAGACATGCAGAATACACATTATGCAGATGGGCATGGAGCAGCAATATTCTCTAAATAACTGAATGACAGATGGCAGTACAGTTTTAACAAATTTAACAACAAGATCCATAATAATTATTATAACAAAGTTGATGATTTTGGCTTAGCACCTAGTCTGGAGAAAAAATCCTCCAATACTCCTATCAGATCACCAAGCGTCAAACCATAATCACAAATAAGACCTGAAATCAGAAGCATTGTAAGTAGCTTCCATGGCAGAAGGTAACATGTGTGTGACATCTACGATACGGACCAAATATCGATCAATTGAACCACCATAGGCAAGAAACAAGAGAATGGTTACCTTCTATCTGGTGGAATTCTGCAAGATGAGTTCGGTCCACAGCTTCATTCCGGAAAACACGATCAATAGAATAGTATCTCTTAGGAGCAAAATGTTCCTGAACAACCATGGTGGTTTGTCAAGAAAAACAGACCTCATGAACCATTCAACAGAACAGAAAAAACAACTGATATCACCTACACTAATTTAGTCAAACTAAGACAATATAACTACAATGGAATTGCAGAGATAAAATAAGCATCACATAATTGCTATACCTCCTGTGCTAGCTTGTATAGCATCCTTGCGGAAACTGCAGTTGTGTGAGTACGAAGCAGGTTTTTCTCCGCCTCGTCTCGCTTCCAATCATAACCATATCTGCAGACAGCAACCTCAAATTAAAAACTCTTTGGATAAACTGCAGCAAAGACACCACAACATACCCTTTGGAGCCATAACCACCAGATTGATGGACTTGCTTCACTTTCTCAAGATAGTCATCAGGTAATTGTGTTGTTGTAGCAGGGGCTGCAAAAAAGTTGATTGCTTAAATATGTCTAAATCCAACTGTTGGCTGAACATAAGTAACATAACCATTACCTTTGAGGAAAAATGTATCGTGCGAATCACGAGCAGGATGCTGTTGTGGCTGGAACAGTGCATCGAAATTCCAGAAGCTACCAAAGGAAAGACAGCCATACATAATGTTATATCTACATATATGGATCTTTATCTCTTTTTTTTTCAATATATGGATAATTATCTAGGAAACTATGATATGCTATACACTACATTGTCTTGTCATATACTTATAATACGGTGTTGTCACCAATCTAAAATAACTTCCAAGTTTGTAGAGAAGATCTACCAGTACAAGAAATTGACAACAAACAGGTATGAGAACAGGAAAAAAAAACAATATCTTGTCTTATTTTGTATTTTACCTGCTCTCTACAAACATGTTCGTAGGCATCTCACTGAACCTGTTACATCAAGTAATAAAATGAATTAATCCATTTTCTGAATATTGCCTTGAACTGCAAATATCATGAACAAAATATTTTTATTTACCCCATCTCAAGAAAAATGTTCTGGATTGCTTCACGGACCTGAAGAAAATCCACGAAATAACAGTTATGATTTATCTGGTTTATCAGATAAAGCTGTATGAAAAACCAGAACACCGTAAAGATTTGAAGTACCTCCAACAAGGGTTGACTATATCCTATCGCAATGGGTTGTCCTTGGGCTCCATAGTTATAATCTTTAAATTCCAGATCCTTCCAGTCGCCACTTTATTAGGAAAGAAAAAACATTTTAAAGGGAAATATATCAGAAGTCTGCTACTGCTATCCATTAATAGGTACACACATAATAGATCTTATTAAAAGTCAATTTTAACATAACAATAAGTTTAATGTAGCCTTTCACAGATAGGATAAGTACAGATGGGCTATTTACAAGAGAAAAGGCAATGAGGAGTCTTCTATGTAGTCTTCAATTGCTCATAGTACATTATAGTTTACAGTCAACAAGCAGAGGTTTCCTGATCAATTTTGGAAATTAGCTTGAGAGAAGTGACATCAAATTACCTCTTGAGATGTTCTCGTGTCACATCGGTAGCCAATGTTTTTCTCTTTACAACAAATTCAGGTCCCTTCTTCAGTGAATACCAAATGGTTTTTCTGAAAAACAGCGAAGCAGGTGTAAAAGTTGGGGATAATCGACTATTTGATACTGTACTTGGCTGGCATTTATTGAAACTGTAAAAGAGATATCTTCAAAACAGATACTTACTCTTTTGTTACAAGCTTTCTTCTCTTCAAAACCTTTATTGGATCAGGAACAACCTACATGAAAGACCTTTTTTCTGAAGGAGGGGTAAAGAACTATTTGATACTAACTATTGTACCTAATAAATAATTGTGCCATGCCACACAATCCAGTAAATGGTTCAAAGTGGAAATGCACAATATAGGAGGAACAACAAGCAATAAGCAACACCAACCTCCCGAGTCTTCGGATTCTCCAGTCTTTTAAGCTGCTCTTGCACCTCATCCTGTAATTGTGCCATGCCATCACACAATCCAGTAAATGGTTCCAAGTGGAAATGCAAAATATAGGAGGAACGACAAGCAATAAGCAACACCAACCTCCCCATTCTCCACTCTTTTAAGCAGCTCTTGCAACTCATCCTTGGTATCCTCAACCTGAATAAAACGAAAAGAAATTACACAATGTCATGCCAAAGCTCAAGACAGATAAAAGCACGCACGCCGCACCCAGAGACCTTCAGTGAACATAGATGTAACCATTGCACATTGAAATAGTTTGAACTATGACGAGGCAATTGTTTTCTACATCTACAACCCACACATTGGCAAGTTGAGAACATGCCAGGCAAGTTTTCAATACAAATACAAACTGAACTGAGCTCTATATCTCTCCGACAAGAACAAAGAGAAGAGATGAGAGGAGCTCAGCTCTATACCGTTCTCAGCACGAGGTCTCTGTTCCCTTGCTCAATCCACTTGTTCTTGGCGGCGTTCTTCAGCGCAATATCGAAGACGTCCCCGAGTTCCTCCTGCAATGCAGCACTCTGAGCGTCAGAGATCATCCCCGGAGCCAAAACTATCGACTCGAATCGAGCACCTCCTGAAGGGCGCAGAGAGGGAATTCACCTTGAGCGCGGCCCTGGAGGCACCCTCGGGCGGGATGGCCGCGACGAGGTGCACCTCGGGGCAGCCCCTGGCCGCGTAGTCCTTGGCCTCGTCGGTGAGCACCCACGCCTCCGTGGTGATGTCCTGCGGGCAGGAAAGCAAGCACGGCTCGTTAGGTCTCGGGGAACAACTCGGGGCAGGGACGGCGCGAAGAAGAGGGGACTGGGGAGGGGGAGGGGGACGAGGACGCCGTACCGTGCTCTCGATGATGCGGAAGGCGAGGAGCCGCTTGATGACGTCCTCGAGGTCCTTGTGCGGGACGCCGAGGGAGGAGGCGAAGGCGCGCGAGTCAGGTATCTCGCCGTTGGCGTTGAGGTGGGCGAGGAGCGCGCCCTCCACGTCCGCCGACGGCTGCGTCGCCGCCATGGCCGACGGCGATGGGGTTCCGGGAATAGAGGTGGCGAACACGGGGGTTTGGGTTTGTGTTTGGTCGGGCCTGCTCTGGTCTCGCCCGTTCGGTTTTATATTGGCGTGGTTGGCCTTGGCAGGCACGGTAACTCTGGACGGGGCTTGCCTAATGCTTCCCCCGTGCTCCCCTGCGTCCGTTCTCCATCCAACGATCAGATTAAATCTTCTCCCCACTTTCTTCCAGCAAAAAAAATACCAAGCGCCCCATATGTATTGGAATCGGTTTGTACGTATTTACTTCTGTCCACTTCAGTCGGCCGCCGGTGCTACTGCTAGCTATTTCCTCCCTCCCAAATTAGATGACCCAACTTTGTATTAAAGCTAGTATAAAGTTAAGTCATCTTAGGAACCGAGGGAGTAGCTAATTAATGAGCCGCGCACCGTCGGCTCTCAGCTCCGGCCTCCGGGCATCTCCTTTGCCGCCGAACCACGGCCGCTATGCATGCAGCAACGTCCTCCTTTCTGGTCAGCCAACTCACCTCCAGCATCGACTCAGGGACCGTGGTGGTGCTTGTTGTACCAGACATGCCGCCGCTATTGCACCAATCGCATGCCATGACGTCCTCGCGTCGTCGTCCGGGTCAGCTCTGACCCACCCCCGGCATCCAGCGGCATCGACGCGAGGGCCGATAGTGCCGCTCCACCATGAACGAGTACGCCGTCCTCGCGCGGGTCAAATCACCTCCGGCATTGAGGGTCAGTTTGCTTGCAATCCTGGGACGAATTCGCCGGGGCTCAGACATCCCTAAGATGTGCATAGACATTGTTTGGTTGGCTACATGGATTCACGGACACGTCCCTATCCTGGAGCTCGTTGCAGTTAGATTAAAGCATCTCTAGCCGCACCCCCATCAGACCTTTCCCAAGCGATTTTTCCATGCTGGCGCCCAAAAATCGGCTCAGTCGCGCCCCCACGAGCTTGTTTTTTGCCGGTTTGGGCCAAATTTGGCGCCGGCGTACCCAGGCCGAACCCGGCGCGCTGGGGACGCCTGGGGGCGCCGGGGCGAGCGATTTTGGCGCGAACGTGCTGCGGGCCCGCTGAGTCAGCGACACTCGCCTCGTCGTCCTCGCAACGCCTCGTTTTCCCGCTTGGAATCAATGGCAAGGGCTGCCCGGCAGCCTTGCCATTGATTCCACGCGGGCGGCGCAGCGACGCCCCCCCTGCCGCCACGCATACACACGGCGCCCGACTATAAAAGCAACGCCTCTTCCTCGCCTCTGGCCACACCCGCCCATTGCCGCGGCCGAGTTCTGCCTCTCTCCCCGCGCGCAGCCCCCGAGCTCTGCCTCTTTCCTCGTGCCCAACCGCGAAGATGGCTGCGTGATTCCCTGGCGATGGGGCGGCCGCCAACAGCTTCGGCCGCCGCTCGCTTCACTAGTGGGAGGCGTACTTGCTCTTTGAGGCCAACATCCCGGCGCCTCCCGACATGCACGCCGGGCCGGGAGGTTGGAGGCTTAGCGCTGGCGGCGTCCCCATTCCCCCGGTGCCCGACGTCGATGTGCGCCCCGACTACTTCGCCGACAAGGTCGGCCGCGTGCGGGCGTCGCTGATGGATGAGCAGCAGGCCCTCCCGCAGTACGCCGCCGGCAACCACGAGGCATGGACGGCGTACTTCCAGCACCGGCAAGCGCAGCGGATCGCCTCCACCAACGGGGCACCGGTGGTGAGGGGCAGCAAGAACAGCGAGGGGTGCCGCCTGTGGTGGGGCGCCCCCGGCCGCTCGCTTCACGCCGTCCTCCGGAACCTCGAGGGAGGCAACGACCGCCCTTGACGTACCCTCCCGCCCCGGCCCGGAGCGACGGCCAGTGGATGCCGAGGAGGACGACGTCTTCTTCTTCCTCCTCGTCGGGGTCGCTGATGCTCAACGTCAAGGCCGAGCCCGCCGAGACGCCGCTCGGCTGGCGAACACATAGCGTCGGCATCGTCATCAATGATGGCGGGCGTGCCTCCTCCTCGTCGTCCTCGCAACACCTCGTTTTCCCGCTTGGAATCAATGGCAAGGGCTGCCCGGCAGCCTTGCCATTGATTCCACGCGGGCGGCGCAGCGACGCCCCCCCTGCCGCCACGCATACACACGGCGCCCGACTATAAAAGCAACGCCTCTCCCTCGCCTCTGGCCACACCCGCCCATTGCCGCGGCCGAGCTCTGCCTCTCTCCCCGCGCGCAGCCCCCGAGCTCTGCCTCTTTCCTCGTGCCCAACCGCGAAGATGGCTGCGTGATTCCCTGGCGATGGGGCGGCCGCCAACAGCTTCGGCCGCCGCTCGCTTCACTAGTGGGAGGCGTACTTGCTCTTTGAGGCCAACATCCCGGCGCCTCCCGACATGCACGCCGGGCCGGGAGGTTGGAGGCTTAGCGCTGGCGGCGTCCCCATTCCCCCGGTGCCCGACGTCGATGTGCGCCCCGACTACTTCGCCGACGAGGTCGGCCGCGTGCGGGCGTCGCTGATGGATGAGCAGCAGGCCCTCCCGCAGTACGCCGCCGGCAACCACGAGGCATGGACGGCGTACTTCCAGCACCGGCAAGCGCAGCGGATCGCCTCCACCAACGGGGCACCGGTGGTGAGGGGCAGCAAGAACAGCGAGGGGTGCCGCCTGTGGTGGGGCGCCCCCGGCCGCTCGCTTCACGCCGTCCTCCGGAACCTCGAGGGAGTCAACGACCGCCCTTGACGTACCCTCCCGCCCCGGCCCGGAGCGACGGCCAGTGGATGCCGAGGAGGACGACGTCTTCTTCTTCCTCCTCGTCGGGGTCGCTGATGCTCAACGTCAAGGCCGAGCCCGCCGAGACGCCGCTCGGCTGGCGAACACATAGCGTCGGCATCGTCATCAATGATGGCGGGCGTGCCTCCTCCTCGTCGTCCTCGCAACGCCTCGTTTTCCCGCTTGGAATCAATGGCAAGGGCTGCCCGGCAGCCTTGCCATTGATTCCACGCGGGCGGCGCAGCGACGCCCCCCCTGCCGCCACGCATACACACGGCGCCCGACTATAAAAGCAACGCCTCTCCCTCGCCTCTGGCCACACCCGCCCATTGCCGCGGCCGAGCTCTGCCTCTCTCCCCGCGCGCAGCCCTCGAGCTCTGCCTCTTTCCTCGTGCCCAACCGCGAAGATGGCTGCGTGATTCCCTGGCGATGGGGCGGCCGCCAACAGCTTCGGCCGCCGCTCGCTTCACTAGTGGGAGGCGTACTTGCTCTTTGAGGCCAACATCCCGGCGCCTCCCGACATGCACGCCGGGCCGGGAGGTTGGAGGCTTAGCGCTGGCGGCGTCCCCATTCCCCCGGTGCCCGACGTCGATGTGCGCCCCGACTACTTCGCCGACGAGGTCGGCCGCGTGCGGGCGTCGCTGATGGATGAGCAGCAGGCCCTCCCGCAGTACGCCACCGGCAACCACGAGGCATGGACGGCGTACTTCCAGCACCGGCAAGCGCAGCGGATCGCCTCCACCAACGGGGCACTGGTGGTGAGGGGCAGCAAGAACAGCGAGGGGTGCCGCCTGTGGTGGGGCGCCCCCGGCCGCTCGCTTCACGCCGTCCTCCGGAACCTCGAGGGAGGCAACGACCGCCCTTGACGTACCCTCCCGCCCCGGCCCGGAGCGACGGCCAGTGGATGCCGAGGAGGACGACGTCTTCTTCTTCCTCCTCGTCGGGGTCGCTGATGCTCAACGTCAAGGCCGAGCCCGCCGAGACGCCGCTCGGCTGGCGAACACATAGCGTCGGCATCGTCATCAATGATGGCGGGCGTGCCTCCTCCTCGTCGTCCTCGCAACGCCTCGTTTTCCCGCTTGGAATCAATGGCAAGGGCTGCCCGGCAGCCTTGCCATTGATTCCACGCGGGCGGCGCAGCGACGCCCCCCCTGCCGCCACGCATACACACGGCGCCCGACTATAAAAGCAACGCCTCTCCCTCGCCTCTGGCCACACCCGCCCATTGCCGCGGCCGAGCTCTGCCTCTCTCCCCGCGCGCAGCCCCCGAGCTCTGCCTCTTTCCTCGTGCCCAACCGCGAAGATGGCTGCGTGATTCCCTGGCGATGGGGCGGCCGCCAACAGCTTCGGCCGCCGCTCGCTTCACTAGTGGGAGGCGTACTTGCTCTTTGAGGCCAACATCCCGGCGCCTCCCGACATGCACACCGGGCCGGGAGGTTGGAGGCTCAGCGTCGTGGCCGCGACGAAGGAGGAGTCGTTGTTCTCGACGACGACAACGACGCGCCGCCGTCGGCCCGCCAGGGCGACGACGGGCAGGGGTCCAGCAGGGGCGACCGTGTCAAGGAGGAGAAGGACGACGAGGAGGACAATGGCGATGGCGGCGACGGTGACGAGGACTTCACCGCGCTCAGCGTGTTCTTCATGTAGTTTAGGCCTTTATTTTTTTAATTTGCTATGTAAAAACTGTTAAAGTCACCGAAGTTTATTTTTAAGTTTGCTATATTTCGCCGAAGTTTATACCCGTTTGCCGAATTATAGCCGAACGTTTGTTAAAAAAAATAAAAAAAATCTTCTCGGTCGACCCTGGGGCCGGCGGCTGGGTACCCGATCAGCCCCAAGCCGATTTTTTTCGCCAGGTCACCCCCAGGCGGTGATTTTTCGAGCCCCCCCCCCCGGGGCCAACGGCTGAAGATGCTCTTAGCCTGGCTAGGTCCCAGGCAGATTGCTTAGCATGGTCCAGGCAGATGCAATTTTAGGCTCTACTTGCATGCTCCACTTTCTGTCAAATCAGCCTTCAAATCTATCTTTTTATTGTTTAATTATTTGTCCCAGTCGAGGTCCTCAACCAAAAATCACGTGTGCGCACATGCTTGACCATGCAAAAACCTTATTTTTACTCAGTTATTTGCAAGTACCACACTTGGTGCAGTAATGAATCAATACCACTATTCAGATTTTTTGCAAGTCAGTACCAAGTTTGAGTCTAATCATTGCAAAACTGGCTAAGCGTCGTATAACATTGTATTGACGTTGTATCTGACATCCCGGCCCCACCTGTCAGGTGATAGGCTGGCGAACCGGCGCGCTGCTCGGCTGACTGGGACCGGCCCGGCTCGGTCGGTCTATACGCCTCGGTCGGACCCAACTCCCCCTCGAACCAAACTCACTCCCCTCGAACCCTAGCCCCCGCCCCGCTCGAGCTCTCGCCCTCCCATTCACCGCCGACCGCCGCGCAGTCCCCCGCCGCCACCGCGCCATGGTGCACGAGGATGAGAGCAGCGACGACTACTCCAGCCTGCAGTACATGAACTCCTCCTCCGACGATGACATGTTGTACCAGGTGAGTGGTGGAACTAGGGTGGGGATTAGGGTTTCTGCTTTAGGATTTGATCTTTGATTTGGGGGGTTTTAGTTCATTTTGCTCCCATAGATCCCTGCCAGCATTGAAGACCAAGACTACATGGGCATTGAGACTGGAACCATTGTTCCCTGCGAGCACCATGGGCTGCCGTGTGAGAGGTGTGTAGCCTTTGAGGGATTTGAGTCGGGCAGGAGGTTCTTAGCCTAACCTCTTAAAGCAAGATTCTGCACTTTCTATGTTCTTTGTATTAAAATGAGTTGGTAGTAGCACCATAGTATTAAAAATGGTAGTAGTTTGGTCCAAGTAAGATTTTGTTCTTGTGATTGTCATTCTTTAGGTTAGGAGCTTAGTTTATATGTGGCCAGGAGCTTAGTTTCCATGCACATCATTGTTTAATAGGACAGGTATGTGATTGTTTAGTGCTTTATGAGTGCTTTATAGCTATTGTACTTTTTGTAATGATTAAATAAATTGTCTATGAGATTGGGTTGCAGTGCACATGATGTGTTGTTCTTTAGGTCATTGTTAATCGTAGTATTTGATTGAAATTCAATTAGATAGTTCTGTTGTTCTTTCCTTTTTTACTTAAAATCATATTCTTTAATTGTAATATTTAGTGTAGCTATGATGTTCTTTACAATCTTATTATTTAACAGTATAAGTGTTGAATATATTGTAGGAACGTCAGAACTGTGGTTTTGTTGTTGGGAACGCGGTAATTTCAAACAAAATCCTACGATCACGCAAGATCTATCTAGGTGATGCATACCAACGAGAGGGGAGAGTGTGTCCACGTACCCTCATAAACCGAAAGTGGAAGCGTTTAGTTAACGCGGTTGATATCACTACTAGGGAAAACCTTATACATTGAATCTTACCAGTAGCGCTTGTTAAAATGAGGCGTTGCTGCTACTTAGCAGTAGCGCGTCTGGCTAAACCGCGCTACTATTACCCCCTTAGCAGTAGCGCGGCAGGAACAGAACGCGCTACTACTACAATTGCCACACCGGTCCCGACATGCTAGGTATAGTAGTAGCGCCCTTCTAGAAACGGCACTACTACTACGGATTTTAGCAGCAGCGTGTTTTTCCTCCCCACGCTACTGTTAAAGCTATTTTCACCTAACCCCCCGCGCGGCCTAATTCCCTCTCCTCTGCTTCCTCCCCTAATTCCCCACTCTCTCTTCTCCCCCTCGTCGCCTCCGCCTCGCCGCCGTCTCGCTGCCGTCTCCCCCGACCCCGCCTCGCCGCCGTCTCCCCCGACCCCGCCTCACCGCCGTCTCCCTCGACCCACCTCGCCGCTGTCTCCCCCGACCCCGCCTCGCCGCTGTCTCCCCTGATCCCGAGC
>NC_041391.1:620334144-620363788 GCF_002162155.2 Triticum dicoccoides
ATTTAGGGTTCATAGATAATGATTTTTAGTAGTAGTGGATATTAATTAGTAGTAGTGATTGTAAACTAGTTGTATAATTAGCAGTAGTAGATGTTAATTAGTAGTAGATGTAGTAGTAGATGTTAATTAGTAGTAGTAGATGTACTAGTTTCTTTCTATTTATAGTAAGTTTATATTTAGTAAGAACGAGTTGAATTAATAGAACTAGTTTAGTTTTAGTTGAACTAGTTTAGTTTTAGTTGAGCTAGTTTAGTAAGTAAATTAATAACTAGTTGAACTACTTTATTTTTAGAAAGAACTAGTTTTTTTCTATTTATAGTAAGTTTATATTTAGTAAGAACTAGTTGAATTAATAGAACTAGTTTAGTTTTAGTTGAACTAGTTTAGTTTTAGTTGAACTAGTTTAGTAAGTAAATTAATAACTAGTTGAACTACTTTATTTTTTAGAAAGAACTAGTTTTTTTCTATTTATAGTAGGTTTATATTTAGTAAGAACTAGTTGAATTAATAGAACTAGTTGAACATGTCATATTTGTTGTTATTTTTTAGTTTAAGCAATTATTTCATGTTTTGGTTACACCTCTGAGTGGCCTATGTTTTGCCGGAGTGTTGATTAATTTTTGTTCCGGCAAATTTCAGGCGCTCGATATGTCCTTTTTTAGCAAAGGTCATGCTGGATTTTTCCGTGAATTCTGGCATGACTTGTGCTAGAATATGTACAAGTTTAATCTTCGAATTATGAACGTAGGAAATGTCGTACTCGGACGATGACAGTCTCCCGGGGGAGTGCAGCTGGTGCCACGACGATCAAGGTATGTGCGACAGGTTCGTTGAGCTGGATGAAGATCGGCGCTTCAGCATTAAGCTCGAGGAGACCTTCGATGTTGAAATGGTACGCAACAACGACAAGTGTTTTTTTCGTAATTAAGCATGACTTCAACTATTTCAACGTCTAATTTTCATCTTTTACAATTCGACTAGCTTATCCCATGCCATGCAAGACACTATGTCTTGGAGAGGATGGGTTTTGAAGACCATGAAAATTTTGAAACAAAGAAAATACACCTAAGGACCCATCATGATATGGATTTTGAAGTAAATCTGTGCAATGCTCAGAGCGTAACCCATTTTGGTTGCCAAAATTGGGAAGCACTTTGCAAAATGTATGTTTTTATGAGGGTATGATTGTCACCATGGATCTTGGTGATCCTGACATCGAGCAAGACAATATGGACATTTGGGTCCTTGTTGATACGCTTCCGATTGTACCGCTATGTGAGTTTCTCAAACATAGTTATTAACTAATTTATATTGTTTATTTCAAAATAGTTGACAACTTATTTCCATTGACAACTTATTTTGATTCTTCAAAGACTGTGCGGAAGATGGTAGACAAAACCCACTACACCGATGGCTCCGAATTAACTTATAAGGAGAAAAATCATCTGGTCGCATTTTGTACTCTTCTTGAGGATTACAATAACTATTATCGAACTCCTCCAAATTATGGTGAATACGTGCCACTAGTGCACGTGTTGAACGACGCTAACTTCTCTGGAGATACCCTGGTAAGATTTTTTATTATTACGACATCCGTGCATCTTTTGCATACTTCTAAAACTAGTACATCATTGCTAACTACGGAGTTATTACTATGTTTTTCAACAGAAACTCCCGATGGATTGTGTGCCTCATATGATGTATCTGAATGGTCGCCTTATAGTTCTGAACATACTGTCAGGTAAATCTAGAGAGCTCACCTGTGCATATCGGATTTCTAAAACCGGTGAACACATGTTCATCAAAGAATCGAAGAAATGTATGGACATTCGCAAGGAGGTTCTTGGAAGTAACATTCAGCAAAAGGCAAGAATTGGAGACAGGCTAATCTCCATTCTCCATAATGGAGAGTCAGGGGCTATCTTGTTTTTTGCTATTTTACCTTAAAAAATGTAGTAGATCTTAATCGAATGCAGTAGATCCTATGAGGTACAATATGTTTATTATGTGGTAATGTGTTAGAGTTGATAATGAGGAGTACTTGTGATTACGACTAGTGACCAATTTGCTAAGTTGATCTTGAGGAGGTGTTATATGACAATGATGTATTATGATGATAAGTTGTTAATGATATGATGATGATGATGATATTGTTATATCATTGGGTGAAAGAACCACGGATTAGTTTCAAGTGGATGGACATCCACTTGAAACTAGTCCACGGTTCTTTCACCCCGTGATGTAATAAATCATTATGATGTAAAAACAATCTCTAAATTCCTGTTGTATGAAAACTTGTGTAAAGGTGTATGAATACAACATGAAATAAAAAAGAAATAAAATACTAAATAATAGTAGTAGCGCGGGCAAGGATAAGCGCTACTACTAATTACCAGTAGCGCTCTTCTGTAGAATCGCTACTACTAAGTCAATTTAGCAGTAGCGTGGGTCTAGGCGCGCTATTGCTAAGCTTTAGTTGTAGCGCCTTATCAGTAGCGCTCCTGCCCGCGCTACTGATAGGCCTAAAACTCGCGCTGCTGCTAGGCTTTTTCCTAGTAGTGTATAGTCGAACGTCTTCGCGATCCAACTGATCCAAGCACCGAACATACATCACCTCCACGTTCAGCACACGTTCATCTGGATGACGTCCCTCGTACTCTTGATCCAGTTGAGGCCGAGGAAGAGTTTCATCAGCACGACGGCATGGTGACGGTGATGACCAAGTTACCGGCGCAGGGCTTCGCCTAAGCACTACAACGATATGACCGAGGTGTGTAACTGTGTAGGGGGGCACCGCACACGGCTAAAAGATCAACTTGTGTCTCTATGGGGTGCCCCTGGCCACGTATATAAAAGAGGGGAGGGAAGAGGTGGCTGGCCCAAGGGGGCGCGCTAGGTGTGGGGAATCCTACTAGGACTCCCCGGTCCAAGTAGGATTCCCCTCCTCTTTCCTATTCCTAGTACGAGAAGGAGGGAAGGAGGAAGAGGGGAGAAGGAAGGAGGGGGGTGCCGCCCCTCCTACTCCAATTCGGACCAGCCCATGGGGGGGCACGGCCACCCCTTGAGGCCCTTCTCTCCATTCCTGTATGGCCCATTAAGGCCCATTACTTCCCCCGACAAATTCCCATAACTCTCCGGTACTCCGAAAAATAACTGAATCACTCGGAACCTTTCCGATGTTCGAATATAGCCTTCCAATATATCGATCTTTACGTCTCGACCATTTGGAGACTCCTCGTCACATCCGTGATCTCATCCGGAACTCCGAACAAACTTCGGTCATCAAATCACATAACTCATAATACAAATCGTCATCGAACATTAAGCATGCGGACCCTACGAGTTTGAGAACTATGCAGACATGACTGAGACACATCTCCGGTCAAAAACCAATAGCAGAACCTAGATGCTCATATTGGCTCCTACATATTCTACGAAGATCTTTATCGGTCAAACCGCATAACAACATACGTTGTTCCCTTTGTCATCGGTATGTTACCTGTCCGAGATTCGATCGTCAGTATCATCATACCTAGTTCAATCTCATTACCGGCAAGTCTCTTTACTCGTTCCATAATACTTCATCCTGCAACTAACTCATTAGTCACAATGCTTGCAAGGCTTATAGTGATGAGTATTACCGAGAGGGCCCAGAGATACATCTCCAAAACACGGAGTGACAAATCCTAATCTCGATCTATGCCAACCCAACAAACACCTTTGGAGACACCTATAGAGCACCTTTATAATCACCCATTTATGTTGTGAGTTTGGTAGCACACAAAGTGTTCCTCCGGTATTCGGGAGTTGCATAATCTCATAGTCTGAGGAACATGTATAAGTCATGAAGAGAGCAGTGGCAATGAAACTGTAACAATCATAATGCTAAGCTAACGGATGGGTCATGTCCACCACATCATTCTCCTAATGATTTGATTCCGTTCATCAAATGACAACACATGTCTATGGTTAGGAAACATAACCATCTTTGATTAACGAGCTAGTCAAGTAGAGGCATACTAGGGACACTATGTTTTGTCTATGTATTCACACATGTACTAGGTTTCCGGTCAATACAATTCTAGCATGAATAATAAACATTTATCATGAAATAAGGAAATAAATAATTACTTTATTATTGCCTCTAGAGCATATTTCCTTCGGTCTCCCACTTGCACTAGAGTCAATAATCTAGTTCACATCGCCATGTGATTTAACATCAATAGTTCAGATATGTATATGTGATTAACACCCATAGTTCACATTGCCATGTGATTAACAACCAAAGGGTTTACTAGAGTCAATAATCTAGTTCACATTCCTCTGTGATTAACACCCAAAGATTACTAAGGTGTGATCATGTTTTGCTTATGAGAGAAGTTTTTAGTCAACGGGTCTGTCATATTTAGAGAAGTATGTATTTTGCAAATATTCTATGTCTGCAATGCTCTGCATAGAGCTACTCTAGATAATTGCTCCCACTTTCAATATGTATCCAGATTGAGACTTTAGAATCATCTGGATCGGTGTAAAAGCTTGCATCGACGTAACTCTGTACGACAAACTCTTTATCATCTGCATCACCGAGAAATATTTCCTTAGTCCTCACTAAGGATGATTTTGACTGCTGTCCAGTGATCTATTCTTAGATCACTATTGTACCCCCTTGCCAAACTCATGGCAAGATACACAATAGGTCTGGTACACAGCACAACATACTTTATAGAACCTATGACTGTGGCATAGGGAATGACTCTCATTTTCTTTCTATCTTCTGCCATGGTCGGGCTTTGAGTCTTACTCAACTTTTACACCTTGTAATACAGACAAGAACTCCTTCTTTGAATGATCCATTTTGAACTCTTTCAAAAACTTGTCAAGGTATTTACTCATTGAAAAATCTTATCAAGCATCTTGATCTATCTCTATAGATCTTGATGCCCAATAAAGCAGCTTCACCGAGGTTTTTCTTTGAAAAACTCCTTTCAAACACTCCTTTATGCTTTCCAGAAAATTCTACATCATTTTTGATCAACAATATGTTATTCACATATACTTATCAGAAAGGTTGTAGTGCTCCCACTCACTTTCTTGTAAATACAGGCTTCACTACAAGTCCGTATAAAACTATATGCTTTGATCAACTCATCAAGGCATATATTACAACTCCGAGACGCTTGCACCAGTACATAGATGGATCGTTGGAGCTTGCACACTTTGTTATCACCTTTAGGATTGGCAAAACCTTCTTGTTGTATCGTATACAACTCTTCTTTAAGAAACCCATTAAGGAATGCAGTTTTGATATCCATTTGCCAATTTTATCAAATGTGGCAATTGCTAACATGATTCGGACAGACTTAAGCATCGCTACGAGTGAGAAAATCTCATCGTATTCAACACCTTGAACTTGTCGAAACCTTTTGCGACAATTCGAGCTTTGTAGATAGTAACACTACCATCATCGTTCGTCTTCCTCTTAAAGATCCATTTATTCTCAATGACTTGCCGATCATCGGGCAAGTCGATCAATCAAAGTCCATACTTTGTTCTCATACATGGATCCCATCTCAAATTTCATGGCCTCAAGCCATTTCGTGGAATCTGGACTCATCATCGCTTCCTCATAGTTCGTAGGTTTGTCATGGTCTAGTAACATGACTTCCAGAACAGGATTATGATACGTCTCCAACGTATCTATAATTTATGAAGTATCCATGCTATTATATTTCTGTTTTAGATGTTTAATGGGCTTTATTATACACTTTTATATTATTTTTGGGACTAACCTATTAACCGGAGGCCCAACCCATATTGCTGTTTTTTTTGCCGATTTCAGTGTTCCACAGAAAAGGAATATCAAACGGAGTCCAAACGGAATGAAACCTTCGGGAGAGTTATTTTTGGAACGGAAGCAATCCAGGAGACTTGGAGTTGAAGTCAGGGAAGCTTCAAGGTGGCCACGAGGCAGGGAGGCGCGCCCCCCACCCTCGTGGGCCCCTCTTGGCTCCCCTAACCGACTTCTTTCGCCTATATATATCCATATACCCTAAAAACATCGAGGAGCAGAATAAATCGGGAGTTCCGCCGCTGCAAGCCTTGGTAGCCACCAAAAACCAATCGGGACCCTGTTCCGGCACCCTATCGGAGGGGGGATCCCTCACCGGTGGCCATCTTCATCATCCCGGCGCTCTTGATGACAAGGAGGGAGTAGTTCACCCTCGGGGCTGAGGGTATGTACCAGTAGCTATGTGTTTGATCTCTCTCTCTCTCTCGTGTTCTTGATTTGGCATGATCTTCATGTATCGCGAGCTTTGCTATTATAGTTGGATCTTATGATGTTTCTCCCCCTCTACTCTCTTGTAATGGATTGAGTTATCCCTTTGAAGTTATCTTATCGGATTGAGTCTTTAAGGATTTGAGAACACTTGATGTATGTCTTGCATGTGCTTATCTGTGGTGATAATGGGATATTCACGTGATCCACTTGATGTATGTTTTGGTGATCAACTTGCGGGTTCCGTGACCTTGGGAATCTATGCATAGGGGTTGGCACACGTTTTCGTCTTGACCCTCCAGTAGAAACTTTGGGGCACTCTTTGAAGTACTTTGTGTTGGTTGAATAGATGAATCTGAAATTATGTGATGCATATCGTATAATCATGCCCACGGATACTTGAGGTGACAATGGAGTATCTAGGTGACATTAGGGTTTTGGTTGATTTGTGTCTTAAGGTGTTATTCTAGTCTGAACTCTATGATAGATCGAACAGAAAGAATAGCTTCATGTTATTTTACTATGGACTCTTGAATAGATAGATCAGAAAGGATACCTTTGAGGTGGTTTCTTACCCTACCATAATCTCTTCGTTTGTTCTCCGCTATTAGTGACTTTGGAGTGACTCTTTGTTGCATGTTGAAGGATAGTTATATGATCCGGTTATGTTATTATTGTTGAGAGAACTTGCACTAGTGAGAGTATGAACCTTAGGCCTTGTTTCCTACCATTGCAATATCGTATACGCTCACTTTTATCGCTTGCTACCTTGCTGTTTTTATATTTTCAGCATATTGCACTTGTATCACCATCTCTTCGCCGAACTAGTGCACCTATACAATTTACCATTGTATTGGGTGTGTTGGGGACACAAGAGACTCTTTGCTATTTGGTTGCAGGGTTGTTTGAGAGAGACCATATTCATCCTACGCCTCCCATGGATTGATAAACCTTAGGTCATCCACTTGAGAGAAATTTGCTACTGTCCTACAAACCTCTGCACTTGGAGGCCCAACAACGTCTACAAGAAGAAGGTTGTGTAGTAGACATCAAGCTCTTTTCTGGCGCCGTTGCCGGGGAGGTGAGTGCTTGAAGGTATATCTTTAGATCTTGCAATCAAATCTTTTAGTTTCTTGTTTTATCACTAGTTTAGTCTATAAAAGAAAACCACAAAAAATGGAATTGAGTTTGTCTCATACGCTTCATCTTTTTAATATCTTTCGTGAGAATGATGGTAAGGAAAATTGTGCTCAAGTGCTAGAAGAAGAAATCTATAAAATGTTTGGCACTAAATCTTTGAATGATGAGCATGATTGCAATGTTGTAAGTATGAATTCTTTGAATACCCGTGATGCTAATGATATGCAAAGCCACAAGCTTGGGGATGCTATGTTTGATAAAGATGATATGTTTAGTCCCCCAAGTTTCGATGAGAATATTTATTATGATGAAAGCATGCCTCCTATTTATGATGATTATATTAATGAAAGTGGATTTGGAGAGGTCATGACTTTATTTAGTGATGAATCCACTATTTCGGAAGAGGTTCCAATTGATTATGAGAACAAAGTTGCTATCTATGATGATTATTGTGATGACTTGTATGCTATTAAGAATAATGATAACCATGAAACTGTTGGGAACGTAGCAGAAATTCAAAATTTTCCTACGTGTCACCAAGATCTATCTATGGAGAGACTAGCAACAAGAGAGAGAGGAGTGCATCTACATACCCTTTTAGATCGCTAAGCGGAAGAGTTCAAGAGAACGGGGTTGAGGGAGTCGTACTCGTCGTGATCCAAATCACCGAAGATCCTAGTGCCGAACGGACGGCACCTCCGCGTTCAACACACGTGCAGCCCGGTGACGTCTCCCACGCCTTGATCCAGCAAGGAGAGAGGGAGAGGTTGGGGAAGACTCCGTCCAGCAGCAGCACAACGGCGTGGTGGTGATGGAAAAGTGTGGCACTCCAGCAGGGCTTCGCCAAGCACTGCGAGAGACGAGGAGGGAGAGGGGTAGGGCTGCACCTGGAGAGGTGAAAACTCTTGTGTTTGGCAGCCCCAAAAACCCCACTATATATAGGGGAAGGGAGAGGGGGCCGGCCCCTCCAGATCCCATCTAGAGGGGAGGGGGTGGCCAGGAGGGGTGGCTTGCCCCCCAAGCAAGGTGGAGGCGCCCCCCTCCCCTAGGGTTTTCAACCCTAGGCGCCTTGGGCCCTGGTGGGGGGGTGCACCAGCCCACCTAGGGCTGGTCCCCTCCCACACTTGGCCCACGCAGCCCTCTGGGGCCGGTGGCTCCACCTGGTGGACCCCGGGGACCCTCCCGGTGGTCCCGGTACGTTACCGATAGCACCCGAAACTTTTCTGGTGACCAAAACAGGACTTCCCATATAAAAATGTTTACCTTCGGACCATTCTGGAACTCCTCGTGACATCCGGGATCTCATCCGGGACTCCGAACAACATTCAGTAACCACATACAAACTTCCTTTATAACCCTAGCATCATCGAACCTTAAGTGTGTAGACCCTACGGGTTCGGGAACCATGCAGACATGACCGAGACAACTCTCCGGCCAATAACCAACAACGGTATATGGATACCCATGTTGGCTCCCACATGTTCCATGATGATCTCATCGGATGAACCACGATGTCAAGGATTCAATCAATCCCGTATACAATTCCCTTTGTCTACCGGTATAGTACTTGCCGGAGATTCGATCGTCGGTATCTTGATACCTTGTTCAATCTCGTTACCGGCAAGTCTCTTTACTCATTCCGTAACACATCATCCCGCGATCAACTCCTTGATCACATTGTGCACATTATGATGATGTCCTACCGAGTGGGCCCAGAGATACCTCTCCGTCACACGGAGTGACAAATCCCAGTCTCGATTTGTGCCAACCCAACAAACACTTTCGGAGATACCTGTAGTGCACCTTTATAGCCACCCAGTTACGTTGTGACGTTTGGTACACCCAAAGCATTCCTACGGTATCCGGGAGTTGCACAATCTCATGGTCTAAGGAAAAGATACTTGACATTTAGAAAAGCTTTAGCATACAAACTACACGATCTTGTGCTAGGCTTAAGATTGGGTCTTGTCCATCACATCATTCTCCTAATGATGTGATCCCGTTATCAATGACATCCAATGTCCATGGTCAGGAAACCATGACCATCCGTTGATCAACGAGCTAGTCAACTAGAGGCTCACTAGGGACATGTTGTGGTCTATGTATTCACACATGTATTGCGGTTTCCGGTCAATACAATTATAGCATGAATAATAGACAATTATCATGAACAAGGAAATACAATAATAACCATTTTATTATTGCCTCTAGGGCATATTTCCAACAGTCTCCCACTTGCACTAGAGTCAATAATCTAGTTCACATCACTATGTGATTGTAATGAATCGACACCCATGGGGTTTGATCATATCTCGCTTGTGAGAGAGGTTATTAGTCAATGGATCTGAACCTTTCAGATCCGTGTGTGTTTTGCAAACTTCTATGTAAATAACTGTTCCAAATAACTGTTCTACTATACGAATCCGGTTTACTACTTAGAATAATCCGGATTAGTGTCAAAGTTTGCATCGACGTAACCCTTTACGACGAACTCTTTTACCACCTCCATAATCGAGAAAATTCCTTAGTCCACAAGTTACTGAGGATAAGTTTGACCGCTGTCCTGTGATCCATTCCTGGATCACTCTTGTACCCCTTGACTGACTCATGGCAAGGCACACTTCCAGTGCGGTACACAGCATAGCATACTATAGAGCCTACGTCTAAAGCATAGGGGACGACCTTCGTCCTTTCTTTCTCTTCTGCCGTGGTCATGTCTTGAGTCTTACTCAATACTCACACCATATAACACAACCAAGAACTCCTTCTTTGCTGATCTATTTTGAACTCCTTCAAAATCTTGTCACGGTATGTATTCATTTGAAAGTACTATTAATCGTTTTGATCTATCCTTATAGATCTTGATGCTCAATGTTCAAGTAGCTTAATCCAGGTTTTCCATTGAAAAACACTTTTCAAATAACCCAATATGCTTTCCAGAAATCCTACATCATTTCCTATCAACAAGATGTCAACAACATATACTTATCAGAAATGCTATAGTGCTCCCACTCACTTCTTTGGAAATACAAGTTTCTCATAAACTTTGTATAAACCGAAAATCTTTGATCATCTCATCAAAGCGTATATTCCAACTCCGAGATGCTTACTCCAGTCCTTAGAAGGATTGCTGGAGCTTTGCACACTCGTTAGCATCTTTCAGGATTGACAAAACCTTCTGGTTGTATCACATACAACCTTTCCTCTAGAATAACGTCGAGGAAACAATGGTTTTTGACATCCTATTTGCAAGATTTCATAAATCATGCAGTAATTGCTAATATAATTCCAACAGACTCTTAGCATCGCTACGAGTGAGAAAGTCTCATCATTGTCAACTCCTTGAACTTGTCGGAAAACATCTTAACGACAATTCGAGCTTTCTTAATGGTGATACTTACCATCATTGTCTGTCTTCCTTTTATAATCCATCTATACTCAACAGCCTTACGACCATCGAGTAGTTCTTCCAAAGTCTACACTTTGTTTTCATACATGGATTCTCTCTCGGATTTTATGGCCTCTAGCCATTTGTCGGAATCCGGGCCCACCGTCGCTTCTCCATAGCTCATAGGTTCATTGTTGTCTATCAAAATGACCTTCAAGACATGATTACTGTACCACTCTGAAGTAGTACGCATCCTTGTCAACCTACGAGGTTTGGTAGTGACTTGATCCGAAGTTCCATGATCACTATCATCAGCTTCCACTTCAATTGGTGTAGGCGCCACAGGAATAACTTCCTGTGCTCTGCTACACACTAGTTGTAGAGACGGTTCATTAACCATATCAAGTCTCCACCATCCTCCCACTCAATCCTTTCGAGAGAAACTATTCCTCGAGAAAGGACCCGTTTCTAGAAACAATCACTTTTGCTTCCGGGTCTGAATTAGGAGGTATACCCAACTGTTTTGGGTATCCTATGAAGATGTATTTATCCGCTTTGGGTTCAAGCTTATCAGGATGAAACTTTTTCACGTAAGCGCCGCAGACCCAAACTTTCAAGAAATGACAGCTTAGGTTTCTCTAAACCATAGTTCATACGGTGTCATCTCAACGGAATTACGTGGTTCCCTATTTAAAGTGAATGTGGTTGTCTCTAATGCCTAACCCATGAACGATAGTGGTAATTCGATAAGAGACATCATGGTATGCACCATATCCAATAGGGTGCTTCTATGATGTTCAGACACACCATCACACTAGTGTGAAACTATTTCCACAATGTCTTAATTGTGTACCAAACACGTAACTCAGATATTCATCTCTATGATCATATCATAGACATTTTATCCTCTTGTCGCGAAGATCTTCAACTTCACTCTGAAATTACTTAAACCTTTCAATAATTCAGACTTGTGTTTCATCAACTAAATGTACTCAACATCTACTCAAATCATCTGTGAAGTAAGAACATAACGATATTCACTGCATGCCTCAGCACTCATTGGACTGCACACATCAAATGTGTTACTTCCAACAAGTTGCTATCTTGTTCCATCTTACTGAAAATGAGGCTTTTCAGTCATCTTGCCCATGTGGTATGATTTGCATATCTCAAGTGATTCAAAATCAAGTGAGTCCAAACGATCCATCTACTTGGAGTTTCTTCATGCGTATACACCAATATACATGGTTCACATGTCTCAAACTTTTCAAAAACGAGTGAGTCCAAAGATCCATCAACATGGAGCTTCTTCATGCGTTTTATACCAATATGACTTACATGGCAGTGCCACAAGTAAGTGGTACTATCATTACTATATTATATCTTTTGGCATGAAAATGTGTATCACTACGATCGAGATTCAATAAACCATTCTTTTAGGTGCAAGACCATTGAAGGTATTATTCAAATAAATAGAGTAACCATTATTCTCCTTAAATGAATAACCGTATTGCGATAGACATAATCCAATCATGTCTATGCTCAACGCAAACACCAAATAACACCAATCTCGATGGTAGAGGGAGTATGCGATGCTTGATCACATCAACCTTGGAAACACTTCCAAACCATATCATCATCTCACCTTTAGCTAGTCTCCGTATATTCTGTAGCCTTTTATTTCGAGTTACTAACACTTAGCAACCGAACCGGTATCTATTACCATGGTGCTACTAGGAGTACTAGTAGAGTACACATTAATATAATGTATATCCAATATACTTCCGTCGACCTTGCCTGCCTTCTTATCTACCAAGTATCTAGGGTGGTTCTGCTTTAGTGTCTGTTCCTCTCATTACAGAGGCACTTAGTCTCGGGTTTGGGTTCAACCTTGGGTTTTTACTAGAGCAGCAACTCTTTTGCCGTTTCATGAATATCCCTTCTTTCCCTTGCCCTTCTTGAAACTAGTGGTTTTACTAACCATCAACAATTGATGCTCCTGCTTGATTTCTACTTTCGCGGTGTCGAACATCGTGAATAGTTCAAGGATCATCATATCTATCCTTGTTATGTTATAGTTCATCACGAAGCTCTAGTAGCTTGGTGGCAATTTCTTTGGAGAAACATCACTATCTCATCTGGAAGATTAACTCCCACTCGATTCAAGTGATTGTTGTACCCAGATAATCTGAGTACAAGCTCAACGGTTGAGCTTTTCTCCCTTAGTTTGCAGGTTAAGAAACTTGTCGGAGGTCTCATACCTCTTGACGTGGGCACGAGCCTGAAATCCCAATTTCAGCTCTTGGAACATCTCATATGTTCTGCCACATTTCAAAAATGTCTTCGGTGCCTCAATTCTAAACCATTTAACATCACCCACTGAACTATCACGTAGTCATCAAAACGTGTATGTCAGATGTTCGCAACATCCACAAATGACGTTCGAGGTACAGCACACCGAGCGGTGTATTAAGGACATAAGCCTTCTACGCAGCAATGAGGACAATCCTCAGTTTACGGACCCAGTCCACATAAGTGCTACTATCAACTTTCAACTAAATTTTCTCTAGGAACATCTCTAAAACAGTAGAACTAAAGCGCGAGCTACGACATAATTTGCAAAAACCTTTTGACTATGTTCAGGATAATTAAGTTCATCTTATGAACTCCCACTCAGATAGACATCCCTCTAGTCATCTAAGTGATACATGATCCGAGTCAACTAGGCCGTGTCCGATCATCACGTGAGACGGACTAGTCATCATCGGTGAACATCTTCATGTTGATCGTATCCACTATACGACTCATGTTCGACCTTTCGGTCTCTTGTGTTTAGAGGCCATGTCTGTACATGCTAGGCTCGTCAAGTCAACCTAAGTGTTTCGCGTGTGTAAATCTGGCTTACACCCGTTGTATGTGAATGTTAGAATCTATCACACCCGATCATCACGTGGTGCTTCGAAACAACGAACTTTTGCAACGGTGCACAGTTAGGGGGAACACTTTCTTGAAATTATTATGAGGGATCATCTTATTTACTACCGTCGTTCTAAGCAAATAAGATGCATAAACATGATAAATATTACATGCAATCAAATAGTGACATGATATGGCCAATATCATTTTGCTCCTTTTGATCTCCATCTTCGGGGCTCCATGATCATCATCGTCACCGGCATGACACCATGATATCCATCATCGTGTCTCCATGAAGTTGTCTCGCCAACTATTACTTCTACTACTATGGCTAACGGTTAACAATAAAGTAAAGTAATTACATGGCGTTGTTCAATGACACGCAGGTCATACAAAAAATTAAGACAACTCCTATAGCTCCTGCCGGTTGTCATACTCATCGACATGCAAGTCGTGATTCCTATTACAAGAACATGATCAATCTCATACATCACATATCATTCATCACATTCTTTTGGCCATATCACATCACATAGCATACCCTACAAAAACAAGTTAGACGAACTCTAATTGTTGTTTGCATGTTTTACATGGCTGCTATGGGTTTCTAGCAAGAACATTTCTTACCTACGCAAAAGCCACAACGTGATATGCCAATTGCTATTTAACCTTCATAAGGACCCTTTTCATCGAATCCGATCCGACTAAAGTGGGAGAGACTGGCACCCGCTAGCCACCTTATGCAACAAGTGCATGTCAGTCGATGGAACCTATCTCACGTAAGTGTACGTGTAAGGTCGGTCCGGGCTGCTTCATCCCACAATACTGTCGAAACAAGATAGGACTAGTAACGGTAAGCATATTGAACAAAATCAACGCCCACAACAACTTGTGTTCTACTCGTGCATAGAATCTACGCAATAGACCTAGCTCTGATACCACTGTTGGGGAACGTAGCAGAAACTCAAAATTTTCCTACGTGTCACCAAGATCTATCTATGGAGAGACTAGCAACAAGAGAGAGAGGAGTGCATCTACATACCCTTGTAGATCTCTAAGCGGAAGCGTTCAAGAGAACGGGGTTGAGGGAGTCGTACTCGTCGTGATCCAAATCACCGAAGATCCTAGTGCCAAACGGACGGCACCTCCGCGTTCAACACACATGCAGCCCGGTAACGTCTCCCACGCCTTGATCCAGCAAGGAGAGAGGGAGAGGTTGGGGAAGACTCCGTCCAGCAGCAGCACAATGGCGTGGTGGTGATGGAGGAGCGTGGCACTCCAGCAGGGCTTCACCAAGCACTGCGAGAGACGAGGAGGGAGAGGGGTAGGGTTGCGCCTGGAGAGGTGGAAACTCTTGTGTTTGGCAGCCCCAAAAACCCCACTATATATAGGGGAAGGGGAGAGGGGGCCGGCCCCCTCCAGATCCCATCTAGAGGGGAGGGGCGGCGGCCAGGAGGGGTGGCTTGCCCCCCAAGCAAGGTGGAGGCGCCCCCCTCCCCTAGGGTTTTCAACCCTAGGCGCCTTGGGCCCTGGTGGGAGGGCGCAACTGCCCACCTAGGGCTGGTACCCTCCCACACTTGGCCCATGCAGCCCTCTGGGGCCGGTGGCTCCACCTGGTGGACCTCGGGACCCTCCCGGTGGTCCCGGTATGTTACCGATAGCACCCGAAACTTTTCCGGTGACCAAAACAGGACTTCCCATATATAAATCTTTACCTCCGGACCATTTCGGAACTCCTCGTGACATCAGGGATCTCATACGGGACTCCAAACAACATTTGGTAACCATATACAAACTTCCTTTATAACCCTAGCATCATCGAACCTTAAGTGTGTAGACCCTACGGGTTCGGGAACCATGCAGACATGACCGAGACAACTCTCCGGCCAATAACCAACAGCGGGATATGGATACCCATGTTGGCTCCCACATGTTCCATGATGATCTCATCGGATGAACCACGATGTCAAGGATTCAATCAATCCCATATACAATTCCCTTTGTCTACCGGTATTGTACTTGCCCGAGATTCGATCGTCGGTATCCCGATAACTTGTTCAATCTCATTACCGGCAAGTATCTTTACTCGTTCCGTAACACATCACCCCGCGATCAGCTCCCTGATCACATTGTGCACATTATGATGATGTCCTACCGAGTGGGCCCAGAGATACCTCTCCGTCACACGGAGTGACAAATCCCAGTCTCGATTCGTGCCAACCCAATAGACACTTTCGGAGATACCCGTAGTGCACCTTTATAGCCACCTAGTTATATTGTGACGTTTGGTACACCCAAAGCATTCCTACGGTATCCGGGAGTTGCACAATCTCATGGTCTAAGGAAAAGTTACTTGACATTTAGAAAAGCTTTAGCATACGAACTACACAATCTTTTGCTAGGCTTAAGATTGGGTCTTGTCCATCACATCATTCTCCTAATGATGTGATCCCGTTATCAATGACATCCAATGTCCATGGTCAGGAAACCATGACCATCCGTTGATCAACGAGCTAGTCAACTAGAGGCTCACTAGGGACATGTTGTGGTCTATGTATTCACACATGTATTGCGGTTTTCAGTCAATACAATTATAGCATGAATAATAGACTATTATCATGAACAAGGAAATACAATAATAACCATTTTATTATTGCCTCTAGGGCATATTTCCAACAGTCTCCCACTTGCACTAGAGTCAATAATCTAGTTCACATCACTATGTGATTGTAATGAATCGACACCCATGGGGTTTGATCATATCTCGCTTGTGAGAGAGGTTATTAGTCAACGGATCTGAACCTTTCAGATCCGTGTGTGTTTTGCAAATTTCTATGTCAACTCCTAGATGCAGCTACCACACTCTATTTGGAACTATTCCAAATAACTGTTCTACTATACGAATCCGGTTTACTACTTAGAATAATCCGGATTAGTGTCAAAGTTTGCATCGGCGTAACCCTTTACGACGAACTCTTTTACCACCTCCATAATCGAGAAAATTCCTTAGTCCACAAGTTACTAAGGATAAGTTTGACCGCTGTCCTGTGATCCATTCTTGGATCACTCTTGTACCCCTTGACTGACTCCTGGCAAGGCACACTTCCGGTGCGGTACACAGCATAGCATACTATAGAGCCTACGTCTGAAGCATAGGGGACGACCTTCGTCCTTTCTTTCTCTTCTGCCGTGGTCATGTCTTGAGTATTACTCAATACTCACACCATATCACACAACCAAGAACTCCTTCTTTGCTGATCTATTTTGAACTCCTTCAAAATCTTGTCACGGTATGTATTCATTTGAAAGTACTATTAAGCGTTTTGATCTATCCTTATAGATCTTGATGCTCAATGTTCAAGTAGCTTAATCCAGGTTTTCCATTGAAAAACACTTTTCCAATAACCCAATATGCTTTCCAGAAATCCTACATCATTTCCTATCAACAATATGTCAACAACATATACTTATCAGAAATGCTATAGTGCTCCCACTCACTTCTTTGGAAATACAAGTTTCTCATAAACTTTGTATAAACCCAAAATCTTTGATCATCTCATCAAAGCATATATTCCAACTCCGAGATGCTTACTCTAGTCCTTAGAAGGATTGCTAGAGCTTTGCACACTTGTTAGCATCTTTCAGGATTGACAAAACCTTCTGGTTGTATCACATACAACCTTTCCTCAAGAATAACATTGAGGAAACAATGGTTTTTAACATCCTATTTGCAAGATTTCATAAATCATGCAGTAATTGCTAATATAATTCCAACAGACTCTTAGCATCGCTACGAGTGAGAAAGTCTCATCATTGTCAACTCCTTGAACTTGTCGGAAAACATCTTAACAACAAGTCGAGCTTTCTTAATGGTGATACTTACCATCATTGTCCGTCTTCCTTTTATAATCCATCTATACTCAACAGCCTTACGACCAACGAGTAGTTCTTCCAAAGTCTACACTTTGTTTTCATACATGGATTCTCTCTCGGATTATATGGCCTCTAGCCATTTGTCGGAATCCGGGCCCACCATCGCTTCTCCATAGCTCATAGGTTCATTGTTATCTATCAAAATGACCTTCAAGACATGATTACTATACCACTCTGAAGTAGTACGCATCCTTGTCAACCTACGAGGTTTGGTAGTGACTTGATCCAAAGTTCCATGATCACTATCACCAGCTTCCACTTCAATTGGTGTAGGCGCCACAGGAATAACTTCCTGTCCTCTGCTACACACTAGTTGTAGAGACGGTTCATTAACCATATCAAGTCTCCACCATCCTCCCACTCAATCCTTTCGAGAGAAACTATTCCTCGAGAAAGGACCCGTTTCTAGACATAATCACTTTTGCTTCCGGTCTGAATTAGGAGGTATACCCAACTGTTTTGGGTATCCTATGAAGATGTATTTATCCGCTTTGGGTTCAAGCTTATCAGGATGAAACTTTTTCACATAAGCACCGTAGACCCAAACTTTCAAGAAACGACAGCTTAGGTTTCTCTAAATCATAGTTCATACGGTGTCATCTCAACGGAATTACGTGGTGCCCTATTTAAAGTGAATGCGGTTGTCTCTAATGCCTAACCCATGAACGGTAGTGGCAATTCGATAAGAGACATCATGGTATGCACCATATCCAATAGGGTGCAGCTATGATGTTCGGACACACCATCACACTATGGTGTTCCAGGCGGTATTAGTTGTGAAACAATTTCCACAATGTCTTAATTGTGTACCAAACACGTAACTCAGATATTCATCTCTATGATCATATCATAGACATTTTATCCTCTTGTCACGAAGATCTTCAACTTCACTCTGAATTTACTTGATCCTTTCAATAATTCAGACTTGTGTTTCATCAAGTAAATGTACTCAACATCTACTCAAATCATCTATGAAGTAAGAACATAACGATATTCACTGCATGCCTCAGCACTCATTGGACTACACACATCAAATGTGTTACTTCCAACAAGTTGCTATCTTATTCCATCTTACTGAAAACGAGGCTTTTCAGTCATCTTGCCCATGTGGTATGATTTGCATATCTCAAGTGATTCAAAATCAAGTGAGTCCAAACGATCCATCTACATGGAGTTTCTTCATGCGTATACACAAATAGACATGGTTCGCATGTCTCAAACTTTTCAAAAACGAGTGAGTCCAAAGATCCATCAACATGGATCTTCTTCATGCGTTTTATACCAGTATGACTTACATGGCAGTGCCACAAGTAAGTGGTACTATCATTACTATCTTATATCTTTTGGCATGAAAATGTGTATCACTATGATCGAGATTCAATAAACCATTCTTTTAGGTGCAAGACCATTGAAGGTATTATTCAAATAAATAGAGTAACCATTATTCTCCTTAAATGAATAACCGTATTGTGATAGACATAATCCAATCATGTCTATGATCAACGCAAACACCAAATAACACCAATCTCGATGGTAGAGGGAGTATGCGATGCTTGATCACATCAACCTTGGAAACACTTCCAAATCATATCATCATCTCACCTTTAGCTAGTCTCTGTATATTCCGTAGACTTTTATTTCGAGTTACTAACACTTAGCAACCGAAACGGTATCTATTACCATGGTGCTACTAGGAGTACTAGTAGAGTACACATTAATATAATGTATATCCAATATACTTCCGTCGACCTTGCCTGCCTTCTTATCTATCCCTGTTATGTTATAGTTCGTCACGAAGCTCTAGTAGCTTGGTGGCAATGTCTTTGGAGAAACATCACTATCTCATCTAGAATATTAACTCCCACTCGATTCAAGTGATTGTTGTACCCAGATAATCTAAGTACAAGCTCAACGGTTGAGCTTTTCTCCCTTAGTTTGCAGGTTAAGAAACTTGTCGGAGGTCTCATACCTCTTGATGTGGGCACGAGCCTGAAATCCCAATTTCAGCTCTTGGAACATCTCATATGTTCTGCGACATTTCAAAAATGTCTTCGGTGCCTCAATTCTAAACCATTTAACATTACCCACTAAACTATCACGTAGTCATCAAAACGTGTATGTCAGATGTTCGCAACATCCACAAACGATGTTCGAGGTACAACACACCGCTCGGTGTCCTTAATGCTTATGTCCTTAATGCACCGCTCGGTGTGTTGTACCTCGAACGTCGTTTGTGGATGTTGCGAACATCTGACATACACGTTTTGATGACTACGTGATAGTTCAGTGGGTAATGTTAAATGGTTTAGAATTGAGGCACCGAAGACATTTTTGAAATGTCACAGAACATATGAGATGTTCCAAGAGCTGAAATTGGGATTTCAGGCTCGTGCCCACGTCAAGAGGTATGAGACCTCCGACAAGTTTCTTAACCTGCAAACTAAGGGAGAAAAGCTCAACCGTTGAGCTTGTACTCAGATTATCTGGGTACAACAATCACTTGAATCGAGTGGGAGTTAATCTTCCAGATGAGATAGTGATGTTTCTCCAAAGACATTGCCACCAAGCTACTAGAGCTTCGTGACGAACTATAACATAACAGGGATAGATATGATGCTTTGAACTATAACATAACATAACAGGGATAGATATAACATAACATAACAGGCATATTTCCAACAGAAACTTGTCATCATGATTTTAGTTTTCAATTGGACTATGTTTCACATGATAATTATTTTGTTGAGTTTGCTCCCACTACTATTCATGAGAAGAAATTTGCTTATGTGGAGAGTAGTAAAATTTCAATGCAAGTAGATCATGAAAAGAATGCTTTATGTGCTGGTTATATTGTTGAATTCATTCATGATGCTACTGAAAATTATTATGAGGGAGGAACATATGCTTGTAGGAATTGCAATAATATCAAGTTTCCTCTCTATGTGCTTAAAGTTTTAAAGTTATGCTTGTTTTGCCTTCCTATGCTGGTTGATTATTGTTCCCATAAGTTGTTTGCTCACAAAATCCCTATGCATAGGAAGTGGGTTAGACTTAAATATGCTAGTCATATTCTTCATGATTCTCTCTTTATGTTTCAATTCTTATTTTTGATGTGAGCATCATTGAAATCATCATGCCTAGCTAGGGGCATTAAACGATAGCGCTTGTTGGGAGGCAACCCAATTTTACTTTTATCCTTTGCTTTTGTTCCAGTTTAGTAATAAGTAATTCATCTAGACTCTGGTTAGATGTGGTTTTATGTTTTATTTAGTGTTTGTGCCAAGTAGAACCTTTGGGAAGACTTGGGTGAAGTCTTTATGATCTTGCTGTAAAAAACAGAAACTTTAGCGCTCACGAGATTAGCTGCCATTTTTTACTGGAGAGAGATTTTAGGTTGATTATTTTTGAAGATAATTAATAGAAAAATTCCTCAGGTCCACCAATTTATTTCAGAATTTTTTTAGTTACATAAGTATAAGTTTGATACAGATTACTACAGACTATTCTGTTTTTGACAGATTCTGTTTTCATTGTGTTGTTTGCTTATTTTGATGAATCTATGAGTAGTATCGGAGGGTATGAACCATAGAGAAGTTGGAATACAGTAGATATAACACCAATATAAATAAATAATGAGTTCATTACAGTACCTTAAAGTGGTGGTTTGTTTTCTTGTACTAACGGAGCTTATGAGATTTTCTGTTAAGTTTTGTGTGGTTGAAGTTTTCAAGTTTTGGGTAAAGATTCGATGGACTATGGAATAAGGAGTGGCAAGAGCCTAAGATTAGGGATGGCCAAGGCACCCCAAGGTAATATTCAAGTACAACCAAGAGCCTAAGCTTGGGGATGCCCCGGAAGGCATCCCCTCTTTCGTCTTCGTTCATCGGTAACTTTACTTGGAGCTATATTTTTACTCACCACATGATATGTGTTTTGCTTGGAGCGTCAATTTATTTTGTTAGTGTTTTCTTGCTGTTATTTAGAATAATGTTTTGCATATATATTTTCAATAAAAATGTCAAGGATAGCCTTTACCATGCTTATTTTGCAAGTATACATGTTTCTGTTTTAAAACAGAAAGTTTACCGCTGTTGCAAAAATTCCCTAGAAAAGTCAGAGAGTGATATAATGTTGAATCTTTTTTCATATTGAAATATTATAAATATTCTACAGCGTAGTATTTTTCTTATAATTTTTTGGAGTTAGGGAAGTATGATGAATCTTGCATTCTTTACAAACTATACTGTTTTGGCAGATTGATGTTATGTTTGCATTGTTTGTATATGCTTCCTTGTTTAATGATTCTATTTGAGGATAGGAATATTAAATATGCAGATACATTTAGTATGCAATGTTGAATAATAATGTTAGTAATTTGTTACAGTAGAAAATGATAAGGTTTTTGCATTGGTTTATACTAACTTATCTCACGAGTTCTTGTTGAGTTTTGTATGGATGAAGTTTTTGAGATTTAGGGAAACCAAGATATAAAAGGAATTAAGGAGACACAAAAGCTCAAGCTTGGGGATGCCCGAGGCACCCCAAGATAATATTTCAAGAAGTCTCAAGCATCTAAGCTTGGGGATGCCCCGGTAGGCATCCCACCTTTCTTCTTCAACAATTATCGGTTAGTGTCGGTTGAACCTAAGTTTTTGCTTCTTCACATGAGTTGCGCTATCCTTGCAATGCCGTTTTGTTTTGTTTTGCTTGCTGCTTGAATAAAGTACTTAAGATCTGAAATACTTAAATGAGAGAGAGTCTTCACATAGCTACATAATTATTTAACTAATCATTGATCTTCACTTATATCTTTTTGGAGTAGTTTGTCATTTACTCGTGTGATTCACTTATATCTTATGAGTAAATGGTTGAATGGATTAAATATCATAAATATGAAATTATATATGCTTCATATGCTTATCCCATGGGGAGTAATGACTTAACATATAAGAACTAGAGGTTGTAAATTTATTGAAGGTTAGCAAACATTGTATTGGTCACTTGAACAATTCATGAAAGAATATTGAAGGAAGAGAGATTTCACATATAAATATACTATCATGGACATCTTTTGTAGTTGTGAGCACTCATTAAAATATGACATGCTAAAAGGTTGACGTTGGACAAGGAAGACAATGTATTGGGTTATGTTTTCCTATATCTGAAAAGTTATATTGTCTTGGATCATCCAACATGTTGAGCTTGCCTTTCTCCCTCATGCTAGCCAAATTCTTTGCACTAAGTAGAGATACTACTTGTGCTTCCGAATATCCCTTAAACTAGTTTTGCCATGAGAGTCCACCATACCTACCTATGGATTGAGTAAGATTCTTCAAGTAAGTTGTCATCAGTGCATGCAATAAAAATTCACTACAAAAAAATACACTTCCATGATGATACATGTTTGTCACAGTAGGTCGCATTTTTTGTCATGCATGTACATCCATGACGATTTTATGACAGAATCAAGATAGTCATACATGTGCTATCGTAGAAGTGTTCCATGACATTACCAAAATTATCATCACGGAAGTGTCCACTTCCATGACGATAAATCGCGCGTCACAGAAGTGCTTTCGTCAAGGGTGACCGACATGTGGCATCCACCATAACAGAACATCGTTAAGCTATCGGGGTCGGGTTTTGGATTCGATAACCCGTTAACAGCCCCGACCAATGGGGATTTTCCACGTGTAAAATCATCATTGGCTGGAGGAAACACGTGTCGGCTCATCGATGGGACAGATGTCATCCACTCATTGGACAGAAGGCGCCTATGATACGTCAAAACGTGGCACGGCCCAACAGAGGCCCATTCCTGTGAAAAGGCCGGCCCATTTGACTTGGTCAAAAGGTGGCGGGCCGGCCCATGGAAAGCCTGTTAATGGCCTGTTCGCATATAGCCCATTTATAGCCCGCTAACCCAAGGCCCTTTACGCCTTATCTGAATTAGGCCTAGTAGCGTCATCTAGGCCATCCAATATGATTCCATCCCATTTTCACTTTTGGCCCATGTATGGCCCATGACGTCTTTCGGCCCATATGAGGCCCTTTGTAACTCTTGGCCCATTAACGACCCGTCGTGAAACTGGCCCGTAATGAACAGTGTATCGCTTTACACCCATTAACGGTCCCTGCTGAAACTGGCCCGTAATGAACAGTGTACCACTTTATACCCATTAACGGCCCGTTATTCCGTTGGTCCCTTTCCAGCCCATGTTATCTTTCGGCCTTTTTAGAGCCCATTTATTCTTGGTCTCATTTCCAGCATTCATTTACTTACGGCCCATTACTGTCATTTTCTGCTTGTGGTCCAAATTCAACCTGTGGTTACAGTCGACCCATTTGTGGTCCGTTAATATGTTGGGTCATTTTCATAGCGTCATCAAATATGGCCTATTAACGATCGCCCATTATGGTCGGCCCATGAACGGACGATTCCAACTCTAGCCCGTTTACGGCCATAATGCGGTCTGTTTGGTCCATGTTTGGCCAATCGATCATACGACCCGTATAAGGCCCATTGGTGATACGACCCGTATAAGGCCCATTGGTGATACGGCCCGTAGAAGGCCCATTGTTTCTACGGCCTGTAGAAGGCCCACTGTTTCTATGGCCCGTAGGAGGCCCAGTGTCACTACAGTAAATATTAGCCATGGTTATTGTGGCCTAGTTTTAAAAAATAGGTTATTGCAGCCACTAGCAAACCGCGGAAAAAGAACTGCAATGACTACCAGCAAACAAATAAACAAGACAACAAGGAAATAAATAAGCAAGCAACTAAGGCTAGGCTATCACGGCTATTACACATATTACATCCACTCGGCAGCAAAGTTCGCCACCAGTGCAAATATAGGGAACAAAGCAGCATATCATATACACTGGTTGTCGAAGTTGGCGACCAACACAAATAAACGCCGCAGCAAAACAAATCCAGAACTGAAACCACTTCAGAAGATCTCAAGAAACAATATCCTGGGTACCCATAATGCTGGCAAGATGCTTAGCAAGCTTATTAACTTTCTCTTGTTTGGCGCTTAAATCCTCCAGCGCTTGTTGTTGCACCAGGAAATATGCATTTGAATTCTGCAGGGACTTCCTCAGTCCTTCAGCTTCCTGTCGCGGCACATCTGATCAATGTCTTTCAACTTGAAGTTGAGACTCAAGAAGACGAGCTGATTGAGGCAGTGAGTTCGAAGAGCTTGTGCCAGCAGTAGTGGCCAGTAACTCGAACACTACATCAAGACATGACTTTTGGGTTCTCTCACTGTCATCAAGATAGTTTTTATCAGCTTCTTGGAGACCAACATGGATGTCTCACTATCTTGAACCTTATCTGCATTACTTCCTTTACCATTGCATAATGCGGTACTGTTCTCCAATATTTTGTCCGCATTCTAAAAGAGAAATAAGCAGACACATCATAGGTTTACCATGTTGTATATGAAACTCATTTTGGTAAATGAGTTCAGTAGTAAAGTGGACAGGATAGCAGCATGAAACAAACACATATCTATGTACCATGGTCACTTTATGGTCTATATCATTCTAGTTTTTGTTGCCAAATCAGGATAGAGACACAGTTCAAATAATATTTGTTCAAGACAAAGCAGAATAGACAGAATATAAGTGTGGGAAACTATAGAGCAATAACAACACTTTTAATGTGCATGACATGAGAACATAACTGTTTATTCAATTGAAACTGAAATCAACATAGAGCAGGTTACAACAGCAAACTAGTTAAAGAAACAGGTTTGAAACATACCTGTTGCGCCATTGGAGTTTCAATTCCATCCTTCAAATTTGAAAATAGTTGGTATGAGTAAATACAGTAATGCAAGTGCAAAGGAGTATGAACCATAGCTACAGCACCTGAACTGAGAACAAATCTTCTTCTCCTTTAAGCGTTGAGTTGGGATTCGGAGTGGTGGTCCTCGTGCTTTGGGCACTGCAGTTCCCTTACTAACTGCTCGTGTTTGGGTGCTCTGTGGTGGAGATGGTGTTGTGTCAACTGGAACTGGGTTACTATCTGTCGGGGTTGGGGTTATAAGGGGTGTAGCTGGTTCTCTGTCCAACTGGGTAGGGGTACAATCTGCGTGAGTCTGGGTTATGTGTGGTGGATCTGGTCCTTGGGCAAGTACAACCGTGGTTCTATCTGCATCAACTGGTATCACTATCTTTTCTAATGACCGTGTTGTTACTCACTTAGATACTGCCATCGCCCTCTCCAATTCAAATGGCTGATAAACAAGAAAAGTAATTGAAAGTATAGACATTGTATGATAGACAGGTGCAATGGATAGTGGGGAATAAAAGAGGGCATGAAATAATTCATATTTATGTTGTCTAACCAAACAGGATAGCATGACACAATTTCACATATATGATGGCTAACTAACCAGGATAGCATGACACAATTTCACATTATGATGGCTAACTAAAAAAAGATGGAAAGACATAGTTCAAAATATGATGACTATGTAAATAGGATGACATGATATAACTATATAATGTGTTTATTAAATAGGTTGGCATGCCATAATTCACATACATTCACGGATAGAATGCCATAATTCAAAATATGATGACTGTAAACACTAAACAGGATGAGATGATATAACTATATGATGTCTTTATCAAATGGGTTGCCATGCCATAATTCAGATAGATGATGTGTATGTACTATGTAAACATGATGGCATGATATAATTCAAATATATGATTTATATAGTAAGCAAGTAAGTAGATGGCAATCCATATATGATGTAAAAACTAAGCAATGCAAGACAACATGCATGACATGGGTAATATAACCCTGCCAAGTTTGAGCATATACCTCAGGGGGAAATAGGACTGGTCATTAGTCTCCGAATCCTCCTTTGAGGACCTCTCTGTAACCAGCATGATGTCTGCTTCAGCAGGTAGCATTGTCTGCTCTGAATACCTTGTTTTCACTCCAGATTTCTCCATCACCAGTTCAAATGGCTGATGCATAGGAAGAGCAGTTGAATATACAAACATTGTCGACAAAAGCAATGAGAAATACAAAAAAAGGACGACATGATATAATTCACATATATGACACTTTCCTAAACAACATGGCATTGCATAATTCACATACATAATGCCTTGCAACAAGATAACATTGCATAATTCACATATATAATGTCTTGCAACAAGATGGCATTGCATAATTCACATATATGGTAATTAGACACTAAACAGGTGGCATTCACACAAAGCATGTCTAAACTAAGCAAATGACATAGCAATGCAAGATACCATACGCACGATATGAGCAACATAACCATGCCAAGTTAGAGCATGCACCTCGGGGGGGGGGTATGATTGGTCATCTGTCTCTGAATCCTCCTCTGAGGAGCTATCTGTAACCAGCAAGACATGCGCTTCGTCAGATAGTATTGTCTGCTCTAAAAACCTTGTTTCCACTCCAGATTTTTCCATGACCGTGCCAAATGGCTGATGCGCAGGAAGAGTAATTGAATGTACTAAAATTGTTGACAAATTTAACACATAATAAAAAAAATGATGGCATGATATAATTCACATATAAGATGACTGGCTAACCAGGGTGGCGTTGCAAAATTCACATATATGGTGCCTGGCTAAACAAGATGGCATTGCATGATTCACATATACGATAAAGAAACTAAACAGATGGCATTGACACAAAGCATGTCTAAACTAAGCAGATGACATCTTTAATGTATACAGTAAGCAATGCAAGGCACCATATGCATGATATTACCAACATCAGCATGCCAAGTTAGAGCGAAGACCTCATGGGGTAAATAGGAGTGGTCTTCTCCTTCTGAATCCCCCTCAGAACAGTTATATTCCTCTTGATTACGATCCGAAATGGGTGGAGGGGGGCTGCCTTTGCGCCCACCATGGAACGACGTCTGCATAAAATTTTATTGCCACGCAAGGCTCATCTCTTTTGCTCTACATGATCAGTTCCATTGTGTACAATAACTGGCATGCATAGGAATAAAACATAGTGAGATTATGTAAGGAGTGCATGCACAAATCCAGAGTGATGGTAGCAAACTATGGGTAGACCCAAAACCAATGATAGCAGGCAGATAATGGCTTCAGTTAAAAAATACATATAATGGCTTCTTTACTGTTTGTTTCTCACCCAACATGAAACTCATAGTAGACACCGGAGATTAACCAGATAGTAGATAGATACTATTGATTGCGGCCCCGATATGTACCCCACAACCATTTAAAAACTCTTTGAACATTAGTTTGGAGCTGACTCAGAGTCTAATCGGTGAACAGGACGATAAAGTAGCATGTAATATTAAGTGATGCATAACGTAAGCAGACATGAAAGAGTGTGACCTCTCTTGCGGACCCGTGAAGTCCTCGAGGTCATCTGCTCGGTTGATGATGGTAATGCAGTTTTCATGGCTGCCGGCAGCGGGGAAGAAGATCTGAGGCGGTGAAAGACAGTCTGGAGGCCAGATCCCTGTTGTGCAGGACCCTTCTGTCGTTGGAGCAGCTGAGCTGGGATGGACGACGATGCAGCAGGAGCGGGACAAACCACGCAAGGTTTTCTTTGACAACTATATGTAAGAGAAGTAATTTTGTAAAGGCTCGTTTGAATTGGAGGATTCCAACAATGCAGGGATAGGAAATAGACAGGAATAGGATAGGAATGCACGTGCAAAACAGAGAATTTAAAAACACAGGATTTCTGCCAATCTGGGTGTTTGATTCACAACAATTGGAAGATCACAGGATGCAAAGAAGCATGGTGAGATTAAGTCAAACCACTAGAAAATGTATGGTTATAATGCTATTATGCTACTATCTCTTAGTCTTCTGCTTCATGAATAGGAATTTGAAAAGGAGGACAAGTGAAAATTAAAATTCCTACGTTTTTTCTTTCATGGAGACACTAAAGGAACAAATCCTATAGTTTTCCTTTGCTCCATTCCTTTGAACCAAATTCATAAATAGTAGTACCATAGGAAACTTCCCAATTCCTATGTTTTCCATTCACTTTTCCTTTCAAGCACTGGCGATTCTAGTAGGCAGGCTTGAGCAAGGAAAATCCTACACTAAAAAATGTTTTTGTGCTACTTCTATTACTTTGGACCCAGGCCACTGCCCTACTAGCTCAACTCCCAGGGCCATCGACAAATGCACAGCTCAAACGCGCAGAGATAAATAATGATGGCGTTCAAGACAGTCCATCACGGATAGCTAAGTTGCCTAGTACCTCACTGCTTGTCATATAGTAGGATAAAATAATCGTATTCCCCGTTACAATGAGTGCTCAGTGGACAATATATAAAACATGTAGAGTAAAAAAGAGATGCAACAAGTGCACAACCTCTTTGGCGAAGCCATGTCGATCTCAGCATGATTGGGTTGGCCGGTGAGGATGCTCCGGCTGACTTGGCTGTCGGAGGAGGGGAAGCAGATCTTAGGCGTCTAGAGATGGAGCCCGAGGTACTGCTCTGCTGTGATGGAGGGTTTCGTCGTTGGAGCAGCTCCGGTGAGTTGTACGATGCCGAGGCTGAAGTAGGACAAGAGAGACAACGTTAACCTGAGTGGAATTCTAATAACATCTCCAATACATGACGTAAAATACATAACCACAAAGTGCTATATGTAAAATACATCAGCCGCTCATCTCTGAACTTAACTGTCGAAACTGAATTTAACTGTCGAAACTGAACTTAACTGTCGAAACTGAAGTTAACTGTCGAAACTGAATTTTGCTGTCGAAACTAAATTTTGCTGTCGAAACTGAACGCACTAGCAAGGTGAGGCTACACGTCGGTCGACTGACTTTTTCATCTTTGGTCAGTCGATTTTGCAGCCGTTGGATACGAAATCAAGGGCCTGTGGTTCATCTTCAACCTCCACCCCCTGAGGCACCAGCCACCACCGGCCAAACAACAGCCCCCCGCAGCCCGCAGCCGGCGGTGCGTTGCCCCACCCGCCCC
>NC_041391.1:620364166-620385162 GCF_002162155.2 Triticum dicoccoides
CCCCCCCGAAAATGACCGACCCAAAAGTCGATTCAGTCGACAGGAGTGTAGCTAAATCGGAGCAGCATCGCAAGCAAGAGCAAGAGCGAGAGCAGCAGCGCGAGCAAGAGCAATATCAATAGCAAGAGCAGACCAGGTAGGGGACCGAGAGCAAGAGTAGAGCAGCAGCGCGAATGAGAGCTAAAGCAGCAACAACTCTTACTGATGTGGACGTCGCCGCCGAGGGAGCGACACCATGGAGGAAGTGGTCGGCGACGCCGCGTGGATGGAGCCACGCCGTGTCATCTCGGGACCGAGCGCCAGCAGCATCGTGAGATCAAATCAAGAAGAAAATGCGGCGATTAGTGTACAACCTCTTTGGTGGCGCCGATTAGGCCACAACTTCATCCGAGGAAACGACGATGATGATGCTCTTCTGGTGGTGCAGGTGAAGACGGCGGTGCGGGAATGGAGGTGGTGCGAAAGACGAGGGGAACGCCGGGGTAGCTCCTTGGAGGTGGAGGACGGGGTGGGTGAACCGGCGGGACGACAAGATCGATGACGGATCCTCATCCGGTACGGTGGATGAGGGACGTCGAGGTGTTGCTATGGACGACGTTGTCGGGGAAGAGGCTCCGGCTGCATGGCGGACGGAGCAGGGTGTGGGGCTTCGTTGCGGGTTTTCACGGTCTCGGTGTACGAATGGGTGGGCGGATGGTATGGCAGTGGGGAACCATGGCTTAGGGACGCGCTTGTCCAAAATGTGGGGTAAGTTACGAAAGTACCCCCACCGATTTGAGGCGGTTCTTTCGGTTCAAGGCTACCATGGGCATTTCGCGTGTCGGGATTTCACAGGAGGTGGGAGTTTTCGCGCGCGTTTTAATTTCAAAATAGCAAGGCATGGGTTGAGATGGAGGGAGTTGTCGGAGCACGACGAGACAAAGATATATCTTAAATATTTCGGGCTAACAAGTCGTGGGTTGAAATTTCCGGACAAGCCTAACGTGTATTGTACCAAATCAATGCCCACTACAAATGTCATCCAAACTTTGAATTCATGTTATGTTCAATTAAAATATTTCGCTACATGTATAATGCATGCAACCTACTACCCAAATGAACGTTTTAGTGCATTCCAAATGTATACTACCGCTTCAATATGAACTAAATTTGAATTCGTTTCTCTATTTGAATAAGATCTACAGTAATAATTGTTGTGAAGTCAAAGCATTCGAATTTGTTTATCTGTTTTAATAAGATCTACAATCATCATTATTGTCAAGTTAAACCATCGTTTGTGTATTATCTTCACAACACACCACATGATTAGTCTCGAGTTACATATGAACTATGTGTACTATATGAAATCGAACTCGATTTTTTGAATCCACTTTATGTTGATTTCAAATCACATTACATTTCTAGCTCTAGCTAGATCTTCATAATTTAAACCATGTCTCGGATGTATAATGTGTTTATCACATTATGTATGGTGCTCCGCCCCCTATGCCTACAAGTATTTAGATGTGAGTTGCAAACACCACACATTACCACAAATTCAAATAAAATGTTAGAATGTTCGATATATAGTATTGTTTAGATTGTTCGATATTTAGTTGTAAGCTGCAAACGCCACACATTATCACAAATTCAAATAAAATGTGAGATTGTTTGATGTATAGTATGGTTTAGATTGTTCGACATTTAGCTGTGAGTTACAAACGCCATGCATTATCACATTATGGTATAACATGTGCACAACACGTGTATCACCGCTATATTCATGCATGCATACGTTTAAAACACTATGATCTCCTATTCAAATATATGAATCCGCTTTCATATCAAATTATGATCTTTGTTAGTCTCTTACACCCACACAATCCTCTAACCTTTGTAGCTACCACTAACTTTCTCTCGTGCATGCACACGCCCTCCTTGCCCTACCCCTCCCTCGACATTCTATCCACTGGGCACATTCATTTTTTTAGGTAGTTCTCCCAGAGTCTCCACAACTCCTTTCCGACACACACCGATCGACAAACCTCTCCAGTGATGCCTGCCTACAACATACACACGCACCTTCAGTTCCTCCTTTATGTGTCCTTGCCTCCTGTCTCTCATACGGTCACACACACGTGTAAACTCTCGCCCCTCTTTTCATCGATCTCACAAATGCACACTCCTCCCCCTATCTAGCTAGTAGCTGGGCCTCTCACACCACCTTCTAGCTCCATTCTCTCTGTCTATCCGTCTCGCTGGGCCTTATTTGCCTCTAACAAATTGACGTACACCGACCAATATCTCGCTATACATATAGCTAGCTAGGTCCTTATAACTCATTTTTACCCACGCGTCGATCGATCTACCTCATTAGTTATGTCTCTCCCTTCCTCCGACAAACAACAATTGATCTACCGATCTAGTTAGGTTTGCTTACCAAACACATGGTTCCCCTTGATCATCCATGGATGCGTCCCGACGGATCTATCACACACAGGCACACACAGAAACACATCCCCACTCTTATTGATAACATTGCAGTTCCACCCTCAGTTTGTCTAGTAGGCCTCTCCCACCATCTTCGAGAAGCAACTCCATCACCCATCCAACACTCTACCCCTCTCCCTCCCTCTCCCTCCCTCCCTCTCTCTCTCTCTCTCTCTCTCCTCTCTCTCTCTCTGTCTCTGTCCCATCATATTTCCCGTCCTTCAGTTATGTATGGATGTCGACCGATCTCCCTCAAGACATAGCTTGGTCTCTCCTTCTCAACACATATACGAGTCGTTCTACCTCTACAGTTAGGCCTCTGCCTACCCCTCCCCCCCACACACACACACTGATACATCGAGCGCTCTAGTCATGTCTCCCTGCCACACACAAACTTGACATGTGCCCTCTGATGTTCCGGTAGGTCAGTCGCCCTATATCTTTGACTTGCACACACACACACACACAATTTCGATGGCTCTCTTCATCGATCTCGCACCCACCCACTTGATCCTCTCTTCGACTCTATCGATATCTATGACCCCTCCCTCTCTTCTCGTGGATTGCACGACCCTCTATATATGATATGGATAGGCCTCCATTTCACACACATTGCATGCAAAATTTTGTTTGAGATGTCATCGACACATATTCCCACAAATACATTCATGAAATCAACCCCCCCCCCAAAACAAAAAACACTCACAAACGCGGTTTGTATATCTCACACACACCCACGTAGGTGGGGGACATGCACGAAGAGAATAGGTGCATGCATGCCGCACATACTCCCGTCTCTTTCCAAACCACACCCGCGCGGGTACACTATGGAGCTCATTTCTATACGAAAAGGCAGCCCACGTGGTAATTTGGCACATGTACTGGTTGTCCACTTGGTGGAGGGAGGATCTACCACGGGTGAACAAACAAATTGCGACTTGATGCGTTATGTTAAAAAAAGAGGCAAACCATGTGGGGCCTACCTTAGAGGCAAGGCTCTATGCACTGGAGTACTTTTGATGTGTCCCGTCAACTTGCAGAACGAGGAGAAGCTTGCTTAGTACGCCGTCTCCCCCGCCCATGGGCACGGTGGCTCGCAGGATGAGGTGAAGCTTGCTTAGTATTGTCCGCCTTACGCCCGCTCCCTCGCCCATGCGCGCAGTGGCTCGCAGGACGAGGAGAAAAATTTACTACTCCCTCCGTTTACTCCTTGTCCCTACTACCTTCGTTATAGAGATTATATCATATTGTTTGGAATATATATATGTCCTTTAGTAGATTTCAATATGAACTACTAGTACATGCTCCAAACACTGATGTATACAGACGTATTTTAGAGTGTAGATTCACTCATTTTGCTCCGTATGTAGCACTCTACCTCGCCCCTCGACCCTCGCCCACGTGGTGGACGTGCAGCAATTCATTCGGTCTCATATAGCCAGAATGATATACACTGCACTACCATTATTGCTCGACTTCCCGAAGAGGCGAACAGCCAATCACCAGGTTAATATTTTGGAGATGCCAAGCGCAAGGTTATAGGAGAATGAGTAGTAGGTTCCGTGTCATTTTAAATAAAGTTTTTTTCCTCAGTGGCACGTACGCAATATGATAGGTTCATATGGAGAGAAAAGGAAACTGCTCCACTATATACATAGTCAGGACGGGCCAGCCTACACGGTTGCTTGTTGGGGCTGCTCTCTTCACACTCTCTCACACCAAACGACTATGGCCACATCTCTAACATCCCGGCGGATCATGTCCGCCAGGGGAAGGGGTGGATGCTTAGTGTAGATGCGGTCGCCATCGCCGACGGCAAAAACCCACTGTCGGCACGTCCCGATCAGGGGTCCCCACTGTTCTCTCTCACAAAGCCGGTGAGGTTGCCTTTGTCCCATGCTCACTGCCGCGACGTGGGCAGTTGCTGCCTCCCGCCGCCCTCCTCAAGATTGAGCTACGTCCCTCAGGTACAACTCCCTTTACAATCGGCTTGCACCACTACTCCAGCTGCCCACATCACTCCATGTGGATATTTCTCTACTTCTTTGCCGCGCACATACCTCTACTAGCTTCTACGTACTGTATTTGTGATGAGTTTATGTCTCATCAACTAGTCCCACTAATCTTATTCTAATCATGCTTCTTCAATTTCTTTTCCATAGGGATGCTCATCTCGATTTTGGTGAAACTACCCAAAATGATCTGATGGTCAAAAGGTTGCAAACTTCATTTCTTAGGAAGCTCGAACGTTGCCAGCAAATTGAAGCCTGGTTAGGGTTCACGGTTCAAGGGCTAGGGACTGCATGGATCATTTTTTTTCTTTAGCTGCCTTTGTTCCAAAATAAGTGTGAACTTTAGTATTAGTACAACTTTGTACTAAAGTTTGCATAAAGTTGTGACACTTATTTTGGAACGGAGGGAGTACATATTTGCTATGATCTGTCAATCATTGAGATGCAATAGCATGCATGTTAGTCTCCTTTGTATTTGATGAAATGTTGCAACAGTCAACCTTGGACGCAAGATACATGTAACAGAAGCTGGAAGCTTCATAACATTGTACAAATTTGTCTCGCTGATAAATTACAGTACGTACTATACTAGTACTTCCTCCATTCCTAAATATAAGTCTTTCTACAGATTTCACCATGAACCACATGTGGGTGTATTATAGATGCATTTTAAGTGTAGATTCATTCATTTTGTTCTGTATGTAGTTCACCTAGTGGAATCTCTACAAAGACTTATCTACTAGTAATAGCTAGCCCGCACTGCTAGGAATTCACTATCCTCTCCTCGAGCCACATCATCAAAATTAATGTAGCCGTTAGATGAACTAAATCAGTCCATAATAGCCGTCTGATCTAGACGTTGAGAGGCTCCGCAGTAAGCCACATGCAAGCATGCAGAAATACCATGGCATGCATGTGAGTGGGTTTTAAATCACATCAACATGTCTGCACGCAAGCATGCACCGGTAGCATGCATGTAAGTGAGCTTTTAAGTCCCATTAACATGTCAAAAACAAAAATATAATCCCATTATGCAGTAGGAGTTGGCTGATCTTTTTTCCTTACGTCGGATGATCTCATGATGATGGGAGTTTTTTTAGTTTGGCACATTTGTCATGCGGTTATAGAGTTTTCTTTAGTTCTATGAAATCGACAATTTTACGCAGAGAGATATATGGCTGTTCCGTGGCAACGCGCGGGGACTCATCTAGTAGTATTTAGGAACGGAGGGAGTACTATGTAAAGAGTTAGGTAGTCGCACGGTGTCCAGAAAATATGGTGATAGTGTGAGGTGGGCCATGTAATCACTGAGCCTGCGTGTTTTCACTGCTCTTGCACTAACCTCCTTTCGCCGAAAGCGTGGGACATCCGGCAGTCCTACCACCTCGGTAATAAAGACCAATGAGCCATCAAATCACATAGACCCAGCATTAAGTTGGACGGATGAAGCAATCATCACTCTTGCGCCAGTGATAGGTCGCGTCCGCTCTGCCCGGGCATGAATGCGACACCGATTCTTTGGAGCAGCGCTGACCATTTCGGGCGGGAAGTGCGCGCGGGCGATGGAGGGGCTTTGGGTGGGCCAGGATGGTCAAGAGCGGGCGTGACAGCTGTCCACCTGTCCCTACCGGACACGCCTAGAAACAAGAGGATGCACCGACTCTTGCGGCTAAAATCATACACTACACACCATCTCTCTGTAGGAGTAGGTCGATCTGTCGCTCTCTTTAATACACACATGCTGTTAAACACACACACACACACACACGCACACCTTGGTCCTGCTGCACCTTCTAACTTGACTTATTACACCTAGACGGAGGGAGTAGTAAGTACGAGATACGGTGGCACACTGACTTAGGTCGAATACAAGTGCCCAAAATTGTGTGCATGTTATAATAAGGATTCGCTTAAAATAGTACGTGAGCGAACAAAGGGATCAATTGGACAGTGTTCCCGAGTAGTAGCGAGATGTGTGAGGTAAGATACACCGCTGGCGCTTTTATTTTTTCTTATTAATTTGTTTGTTTCACCCTCTGACAGGTGGGACCCAACGTACTACATGGAGAGAGATAAGGTGACTAAGGCTGCATTATTTCTGCACCACTGTGGATAGTCTTACCACCAAATCCACATGACACGATTATGATTTAAATCCCAATGACTCCCCCCCCCACACACACAAAAACATGGCATGCTTGTCGCACGAATGCAGGAATGTATAAAAGGTTATTTTCCTCTCGTTGAACATAACGGGGGGTTGTGTAGCTGGTTAGCCTGTTCGCTCATCAAACTTGAGGTCTCGGGTTCCACTCAAAAAAAACTTGAGGTCTCGGCTTTGATAACTAAAATTGAGCATAATTTGTGCCAGGAGGATTCTTTGACTGGTCAAAATGGATGGATACGGAGCTATACGATCTCGTAGTGACCGTATAATCACCTCATCACGTACTCTATAAGCTGCAGCCTTGGCGCTTGTTTTCTAGGGTTTGCACGCTTCATGCTCTCTCTCCAGTATATATATACATGCTGGAGCCTCAGCGCTTGTAGTTGCTCTCTTCACACTCTCTCACCGTCTCCAGATCTAAACAAGCCTTCGTTGGCCTCTCTCTCCACTCACTGCTGCTCAAAGAGCTGGCAGGATCCATCCACCGGGAAGGGAAGGAGGCTTAACACTGTCGCCGTCAGCGAGGGAGGGAATCCACTACCGGCGCAGCTGTTCACTTTCACCCAGCGGTGGCGCGGGAGGGCCTCCGACCCCTTCTTCTTCGCTGTTGTCCCGTCGCCCATTGAACCACGCCCCAAGAACCTTAAGGTATAATTTACTTATTCCACATGCATTGCTCTAGCTGCATGTATACCATGAATCTAGGACGTGGTTCAAAGAGGAAAGGAGTGTGGGAAAGTAGTGGGGAAAGTTGTATTGCATAAATCTAGGACGTGGTTCAAAGAGGAAAGGAAGGGGCGAAAGTACTAGTACAGACTGGCTATCCAGCACCTACATTGGTCAAAAAGGGAAAACAACAACAAACGCAGTACGCACATCTGTAACGAACTGATATTTTGTTTTGGGGGACAAGGCTGTAGAGTTTGAGCAGGACTAGATTTGCTGTGCTCACATAGAAAGGTGTCTAAAGATAACAAAACTGGGACCAACACAAATATGCTCCTTGGTTGTTTGTTCTTTGTTGCAACAAACTGTGCATGAACATGGTGCTGGTGCGTCCACTGTCCCGTGCAACTCTTTAGAGTTGTTAATCTAAGGCCCTGTTTGGTTAAAAACTCCCTAGTCCCTACCTGCTTGGTTCGAGGGACTAAACATGGACTAGAGGTTATTAAATGACATGCTAAAAGACCATGTTACCCCTAGTAATGAACTAATAGAGACAAGGTGCGATGCCTGGAAGGGGCAACTGTTGGAAAAAGTCCCAAAAAGACTCCCTCGGGGTCTTCTTTCTTTAGTCCCAAAAATGCCCACTTTTAGTCCCTAAAAGTACCTCTTGTTTGGTTTAGATGGGACTAACACGGAGTTTTTTTAGTCCCTACACTAAAATGTCCCTGTAAACAAACACCCTCTAATAATGCAGCTCATCTAGTAAGCGTGCAGCAGCCACCGAGCAAGTGCCGAGCAGCCAGTGCATCGGAGGAGCACGACAGGCAGGAGGCAACATCACAGGCGGACTGAAGCTGGCGCCGCCGCGTCGTCCGCTTGCTCGTAGCCGTCACTCAGCTATCGCTGGGGGCTGGGGATTAGGCCCAAATAGCGGGGCTGCATGCGTCGCTGGGTGTGCCATAGGCCCAATTAGCATGGCTGCGTGGCCCTTTTCTCTTTTCAACGATTTTTTCCATCTAACGAGAGTCAGCAGTTACTCAAAAAAAAAAAGAGTCGGCGAGCCAGCAAATGATGGTATGCATACGGGTATAAAAGATTACTTACAAAATCAAGGTAGGGCAGACACCCAACCTCGTCCAAAGCAAATTACCTGTTTAACAAATTTTATTGTTAATATAATCTCTATGTTAATATTAATCAATGCCACCATTTGAGAAATGCTACTGTCTTGCTTTCTTTCCCATCTAGATAAGGTAGATGCTTCTTTTTGTTGGCTTCTGTGTCATCCACCATTATTGACCACTAGTTGTTTCATTTGCACCTCTATGTAAACAGGGTTACCTACTTGACCTCGTTGCCATTGTGACCTTTTGTTGCACTGCACAAAACACTTTTGTTTTAAGAGTGTTTTGTGTAGTTCAACCAAAATGTCACACCAACAATGTTGCTTGATTGCTTGATCTTAGTGGAAATGCACAAGAGGAGATCTTACTTCCTATCCGTGTTGGCAAATTTGGTTCAGATCTTCTTCTTGTGAGTTGTTTGAATTCCACATCATGAGTGGTCAGTAATAGCCTTCTTTCACATGATTCTGCAGTGTGCTTTCATACATTGTGCTACTTGTATGGTAATGTTGCTTGATTTTAGTGAACTGCACAAATGGAGACAAGACTTCCAATCTGTATGTGCACTGTAATATCCCATTGAGGTAAGATAAGGATATTTCACAACTGTTGGCCTGTATTTTGCCACTTTCATCAGAAAATTAATGTCACTGTTTAGTGCTATACTTGTGCTCCCTAATTGACATGCCAAATTTTACATTGAAGGCGAAGCTTGTCTATTATTGAACCAAGTGATGAAGGGGAAGAACAAGCGGAAAAATAAAAATCAACTCTCAGTGCTGTAATGAAGCACTGGAAACTGTGATGACACAAGTAATGATATAGTTTTATATCTTAATTTATTGCTATGGCTGGAACGAGAAATTGTTTTGCCACTGATTTGATGACACTCTTAATGTAATACGTAATTATCTCTACTTGTGCAAACAAGGATCTTCTTTGAAGATACCATATATTTTAGTGGAACTGCACAAAAAGATGTTGGAAACACTAAACTAATTGAGGAGTATATAGTAAGCATGGCTACCACAGTAGATAGCAACAAATGGTTCCGGAGAAGTGCTTGATTTGTATGCTCTACACAATAAGCCTCTTGACAAAGGTTAGTACTCGCCCACTAATTCATCCATATGATTGAGCTTTGTCATCTCTATTGGTGTTGTGATACTGTTTAGATACTGTCATGAAAAAGTGGTATTGTCCTTGAGAAGTGCTTCATCTGTGTTGTTTTAAATATTTCCTTTCCTTTTTTCGAGAAAATAGGGATGCTAGCATTTAGCTATCCTCTTGTCTTTGCACAGCAGGATCATCTTCCTCTAAAGAAGAATATGGAGTACGTGAAGTGACTAGTTCCGAATATGCCAGGATGAAGAAGCCATGTCTATCTTCTCATCAAAAGGAACAGTTGAAGGATGGTTACATTACTCCCCACAAGACCAAACTAACTTCAGCTCAGAAGGACCGACAAATCTCCATTTTATGCTGTGATGCATGAGTACAATGTTGTTCTACGATTTTCATCAGAAGGAGCAATTGAAGGTGTTGGAAATATGCCCTAGAGGCAATAATAAAAGGATTATTATTATATTTCCTTGTTCATGATAATTGTCTTTTATTCATGCTATAATTGTATTATCCGGAAATCGTAATACACGTGTGAATACATAGACCACAATACGTCCCTAGTAAGCCTCTAGTTGACTAGCTCATTTTTCAACAGATAGTCATGGTTTCCTGACTATGGACATTAGATGTCGTTGACAACGGGATCACATCATTAGGAGAATGATGTGATGGACAAGACCCATTCCTAAGCATAGCACAAGATCGTGTAGTTCGTTTTGCTAGAGCTTTTCCAATGTCAAGTATCTCTTCCTTAGACCATGAGATCGTGTAACTCCCGGATACCGTAGGAGTGCTTTGGGTGTACCAAACGTCACAACGTAACTGGGTGACTATAAAGGTGCACTACAGGTATCTCCGAAAGTGTCTGTTGGGTTGACACGGATCGAGACTGGGATTTGTCACTCCGTGTTATGGAGAGGTATCACTGGGCCCACTCGGTAGTGCATCATCATAATGAGCTCAAAGTGACCAAGTGTTTGGTCACGGGATCATGCATTACGGTACGAGTAAAGTGACTTGCCGGTAACGAGACTGAATGAGGTATTGGGATACCGACGATCGAGTCTCGGGCAAGTAACATACCGTCTGACAAAGGGAATAGTATACGGGGTTGCTTGAACCCTCGACATCGTGGTTCATCCGATGAGATCATCGAGGAGTATGTGGGAGCCAACATGGGTATCCAGATCCCGCTGTTGGTTATTGACCGGAGAACCGTGTCGGTCATGTCTGCATGTCTCCCGAACCCGTAGGGTCTACACACTTAAGGTTTAGTGACGCTAGGGTTGTATGAATATGAGTATGCAGCAAACCGAATGTTGTTCGGAGTCCCGGATGAGATCCCGGACGTCACGAGGAGTTCCGGAATGGTCCGGAGGTAAAGAAAACTATATAGGAAGTGCTGTTTCGACCATCGGGAAAGTTTCCGGGTCACCCGGTATTGTACCGGGACCACCGGAAGGGTGCCGGGGGTCCACCGGGTTGGGCCACCTATCCCGGAGGGCCCCATGGGATGAAGTGGGAGTGGAACCAGCCCCTAGTGGGCTGGTGCGCCCCCCTTGGGCCCCCCTGCGCCTAGGGTTGGAAACCCTAGGTGGGGGGGGCGCACCACTTGCCTTGGGGGGCACTCCACCCCCCTTGGCCGCCGCCCCCCCTTGGGAGATTGATCTCCCAGGGCCGGCGCCCCCCCTAGGGGCCTATATAAAGGAGGGCAGGGGGAGGGCAGCCGCACCCAAGTCTTGGCGCCTTCCTCCCTCTGCTACACCTCGTCCTCCTCCCGCAGCAGCTTGGCGAAGCCCTGCCGGAGTTCTGCTGCATCCACCACCACGCCGTCGTGCTGCTGGATCATCATCAACCTCTCCTTCCCCCTTGCTGGATCAAGACGGAGGAGACATCACGCTGATTGTACGTGTGTTGAATGCGGAGGTGCCGTTCGTTCAGCGCTAGGATCTCCGGTGATAGGATCACGACGAGAACGACTACTTCAACCCCGTTCTTTTGAACGCTTCCGCTCGCGATCTACAAAGTGGTATGTAGATGCATCTCCCCTTTCACTCGTTGCTTAGATGAACTCATAGATGGATCTTGGTGAAACCATAGGAAACAAATTATTTTCTGCAACGTTCCCCAACAGAAGGATGGTTACATTACCCCCCACAAGACCAAACTAACTTCAGCTCAGAAGGACTGACAAATCTCCATTTTTTTGATGTGATGCGCGAGTATAGTGTTGTTCTAGGATTCTTTCTAGTGAGTTCCATTTTTCTAAAAGTGTTCTCTACATGGACCATGTAGGTGCCTGTTTAAACTGTCAATTCATAGTACAGTTTGCTTTATACAAATCACTTTTTTTGTATTTGTGGAAACAGGGGTGATCAGCTTGATTTCAATGGGAACTGCACAAAATGTTCATGAATACATCGAATCATTTATTTCCACCGCAAGAAAGGAGGTGCCGATAAGTTCAAGGCGTTGCAACATATAAGGGCGAAATCATACAAGCTACGCGGGAATTTGGTTGATTTTGGTGGAACTGCACAAAAAGAACAGCTGGTTTATTTAGCACGAGGTGCCATGTCAATCTCCGAACTGATGGCAAACCCTGCCCATTCCACAATCGTAGGCATTTGATATTTTGGAATGGGACAACCTTGTCAAATTTTTCTCATTGATTTTAAGATGTGTGTTTGATATTTTCGAATGGGACACCCTTGCTGTCAGCAGCGTCGATCATTTTTTTCTTTATTCTTTAGTTGTGAAGTAAATATTGCCTCTGACATGTGAGCCGCTGGGATGCATAATCATTGATTGTTTTGAATGTTCTCAATGAATTGCCAGCCATGTGTGTTTGATTGCAATGTACAGAAACGCTAAAAAGCTGCTCAAACTCTTTGTACTCCTTCTGTTCCTTTTTACTTTGCACATTGTGAAAGTGCATACTTTTTTGTATAAGATTGGTCAAAGTAGAGATACTTTGACTGCAGACAAAACTTGTATGTAGACTAGAAAGGACCGGAGGGAGTACATGTGAAACTGCTGCAAACGAGGTGATCACCCTGGGAATAATGCTAGTACGTATTGTTTTGCATGTTCATCCAATGCCAGTGATACAGGAATTCGAACTAATCAAAATAAATTCATTCATACACGGTCGGATTTCATATAAACATGCCGGATTTCATTACATTACATACATTCTTCAACTAAAAAGGGGTGCGCTGGAGGTATAATTAATTAACCGAAGCTACCCACCTGTGTCCCACTGAGCCGAACAGAAGCTTCAGTGACTTAACTATAGGTGCAGTTACATAATTGACATGTGGCCTATTGGGCCCACGTGTCAGTCAGCCAACTGCACCAGCAGTTAAGTAGAAGCAGCGTTCTTCTCCAGCACAGCTAACCGGCCGTCAATGGTCAACCCACCTTGTTGGAAATATGCCCTAGAGGCAATAATAAAATGGTTATTATTATATTTCCTTGTTTATGGAAATTGTTTATTATCCATGCTAGAATTGTATTGATAGGAAACTCATATACATGTGTGGATACATAGACAACACCATGTTCCTAGTAAGCCTCTAGTTGACTAGCTCGTTGATCAATAGATGGTTACGGTTTCCTGACCATGGACATTGGATATCCTTGATAACGGGATCACATCATTAGGAGAATGATGTGATGGACAAGACCCAATCCTAAGCCTAGCACAAGATCATGTAGTTCGTATGCTAAAGCTTTTCTAAATGTCAAGTATCTTTTCCTTAGACCATGAGATTGTGCAACTTCCGGATACCGTAGGAATGCTTTGGGTGTACCAAACGTCACAACGTAACTGGGTGGCTATAAAGGTGCACTACGGGTATCTCTGAAAGTGTCTGTTGGGTTGGCACGAATCGAGATTGGGATTTGTCACTCCGTGTGACGGAGAGGTATCTCTGGGCCCACTCGGTAGGACATCATCATAATGTGCACAATGTGATCAAGGAGTTGATAATGGGATGATGTGTTATGGAACGAGTAAAGAGACTTGCCGGTAACGAGATTGAACAAGGTATCGGCATACCGACGATCGAATCTCGGGCAAGTACTATACCGGTAGACAAAGGGAATTGTATACGGGATTGATTGAATCCTTGACATCGTGGTTCATCCGATGAGATCATCGTGGAACATGTGGGAGCCAACATGGGTATCCAGATCCCGCTGTTGGTTATTGGTCGGAGAGTTGTCTCGGTCATGTCTGCATGGTTCCTGAACCCGTAGGGTCTACACACTTAAGGTTCGATGACGGTAGGGTTATAGGGAATAGATATACGTGGTTACCGAATGTTGTTCGGAGACCCGGATGAGATCCCGGACGTCACGAGGAGTTCCGGAATGGTCCGGAGGTAAAAATTTATATATGCGAAGTCCTGTTTTGGTCACTGGAAAAGTTTCGGGTGTTATCGGTAACGTACCGGGACCACCGGGAGGGTCCCGGGGGTCCACCAGGTGGGGCCACCGGCCCCAGAGGGCTGCGTAGGCCAAGTGTGGGAGGGGACCAGCCCCAGGTGGGCTGGTGCGCCCCTCCCCCCCCCCACCAAGGCCCAAGGTGCAAGGAGAGTGGGAGGGGGCAAAACCCTAGGTCCAGATGGGCCTTAAGGCCCACCCTAGGGCGCCCCCCTCTCCTCCCCCCCTTGGCCGCACCCTAGATGGGTTTTGGGGGCTGCCGCCACCCCTAGGGAGGGAACCCTAGATGGGGGCGCAGCCCCTCCCCTTCCCCTATATATACTTGAGGTATTGGGGGCTACAAAACACATGAGATGAACTCTCCCAAGGTGCAGCCCTACCTCTCTCCCTCCTCGTCTCTTGCGGTGCTTGGCGAAGCCCTGCTGGAGTGCCACGCTCCTCCATCACCACCACGCTGTTGTGCTGCTGCTGGACGAAGTCTTCCCCAACCTCTCCCTCTCCCCTTGCTGGATCAAGGCACGGGAGACGTCATCGGTCTACACGTGTGTTGAACATGGAGGCACTGTTGTTCGGCGCTTAGATCGGAATCAACCGCGATCTGAATCGCTGCGAGTACGACTCCTTCATCTGCGTTCTTGTAACGCTTCCGTTTAGCAATCTACAAGGGTATGTAGATGCACTCCCCTTCCCCTCGTTGCTAGATTACTCCATAGATTGATCTTGGTGATGTGTAGAAATTTTTGAATTTCTGCTACGTTCCCCAACAGTGGCATCATGAGCTAGGTCTATTGTGTAGAATCTATGCACGAGTAGAACACAAGTTGTTGTGGGTGTTGATTTTGTTCAATATGCTTACCGTTACTAGTCCTATCTTGTTTCGACGGTATTGTGGGATGAAGCGGCCCGGACCGACCTTACAGTACACTTACGTGAGACAGGTTCCACCGACTGACATGCACTTGTTGCATAAGGTGGCTAGCGGGTGCCAGTCTCTCCCACTTTAGTCGGATCGGATTCGATGAAAAGGGTCCTTATGAAGGGTAAATAGCAATTGGCATATCACGTTGTGGCTTTTGCGTAGGTAAAAAACGTTCTTGCTAGAAACCCATAGCAGCCACGTAAAACATGCAAACAACAATTAGAGGACGTCTAACTTGTTTTTGCAGGGTATGCTATGTGATGTGATATGGCCAAAAGAATGTGATGAATAATATGTGATGTATGAGATTGATCATGTTCTTGTAATAGGAATCACGACTTGCATGTCGATGAGTATGACAACCGGCAGGAGCCATAGGAGTTGTCTTTATTTATTGTATGACCTGCGTGTCACTGAATAACGCCATGTAATTACTTCATTGCTAAACCGTTAGCCATAGTAGTAGAAGTAATAGTTGGCGAGACAACTTCATGGAGACACGATGATGGAGATCATGATGATGCAGATCATGGTGTCATGCCGGTGACGATGATGATCATGGAGCCCCGAAGATGGAGATCAGAAGGAGCAAAATGATATTGGCCATATCATGTCACTTTTTGATTGCATGTGATGTTTATCATGTTTATGCATCTTATTTGCTTAGAACGACGGTAGTAAATAAGATGATCCCTCATAATAATTTCAAGAAAGTGTTCCCCTAACTGTGCACCATTGCGAAAGTTAGTTGTTTCGAAGCACCACGTGATGATCGGGTGTGATAGATTCTAACATTCACATACAACGGGTGTAAGCCAGATTTACACACGCGAAACACTTAGGTTGACTTGACGAGCCTAGCATGTACAGACATGGCCTCGGAACACAAGAGACCGAAAGGTCGAACATGAGTCGTACAGTGGATACGATCAACATGAAGATGTTCACCGATGATGACTAGTCTGTCTCACGTGATGATCGGACACGGCCTAGTTGACTTGGATCATGTATCACTTAGATGAATAGAGGGATGTCTATCTGAGTGGGAGTTCATTAGATGAACTTAATTATCATGCACATAGTCAAAAGGTCTTTGCAAATAATGTTGTAGCTTACGCTTTAGTTCTACTGTTTAAGATATGTTCCTAGAGAAAATTTAGTTGAAAGTTGATAGTAGCAATTATGCGGGCTGGGTCCGTAAACTGAGGATTTTCCTCATTGCCACAGAAGGCTTATGTCCTTAATGCACCACTCAGTGTGCTGAACCTCGAACATCGCCTGTGGATGTTGCGAACATCTGGCATACACGTTTTGATGACTACGTGATAGTTCAGTGGGTAATGTTAAATGGTTTAGTATTGAGGCACTGAAGACATTTTTGAAATGTCGCAGAACATATGAGATGTTCCAAGGGCTGAAATTGGGATTTCAGGCTAGTGCCCACGTCAAGAGGTATGAGACCTCTGACGAGTTTCTTAGCCTACAAACTAAGGGAGAAAAGCTCAATCGTTGAACTTGTACTCAGATTGTCTGGGTACAACAATCACTTGAATCGAGTGGGAGTTAATCCTCCAGATGAAATGGTGATGTTTCTCCAAAGACATTGCCACCAAGCTACTAGAGCTTCGTGATGAACTATAACATATCAGGGATAGACATGATGATCCTTGAAATATTCGCTATGTTTGACACCGCGAAAGTAGAAATCAAGAAGGAGCATCAATTGTTGATGGTTAGTGAAACCACTAGTTTCAAGAAGGGCAAGGGCAAGAAGGAATACTTCATGAAACGGCAAATCAGTTGTTGCTCCAGTGAAGAAACCCAGGGTTGAACCCAAACCCGAGACTAAGTGCTTCTGTAATGAGGGAACAGTCACTGAAGCGGAACTACCCTAGATACTTAGTAGATGAGAAAGCTGGCAAGGTTGACAGAAGTATATTGGATATACATTGTATTAAATGTGTACTTTACTAGTACTCCTAGTAGCACCAGGGTATTAAGATACCAGTTCAGTTGCTAAGTGTTAGTAACTCAAAATAAAAGAGCTATGGAATAAACGGAGACTAGCTAAAGGTGAGATAACGATGTCTGTTGGAAGTGTTTCCAAAGGTTGATGTGATCAAGCGTCGCCTGCTCCCTCTACCACCGAGATTGGTGTTAAACCTAAATAATTGTTATTTGGTGTTTGCGTTGAGCATAGACATGATTGGATTATGTCTATCGCAATACGGTTATTCGTTTAAGAGAATAATGGTTACTCTGTTTATTTGAATAATACCTTCAATGGTCTTGCACCTAAAATAAATGGTTTATTGAATCTCGATCGTAGTGATACACATGTTCATGCCAAAAGATATAAGATAGTAATGATAGTACCACCTGCTTGTGGCACCGCCATGTAAGTCATATTGGTATTAAACGCATGAAGAAGCTCCATGTTGATGGATCTTTGGACTCACTCGTTTTTTGAAAAGTTTGAGACATGCGAACCATGTCTATTGGTATGTACGCATGAAGAAACTCCATGCAGATGGATCGTTTGGACTCACTTGATTTTGTATCACTTGAGACATGCAAATCATACCACATGGGCAAGATGACTGAAAAGCCTCCTTTTCAGTAAGATGGAGCAAGAAAGCAACTTGTTGGAAGTAACACATTTTGATGTGTGCAGTCCAATGAGTGCTGAGGCACGCAGTGGATATCGTTATGTTCTTACTTCATAGATGATTTGAATAGATGCTGAGTATATTTACTTGATGAAACACAAGTCTGAATTACTGAAAGGTTCAAGTAATTTTAGAGTGAAGTTGAAGATCTTCGTGACAAGAGGATAAAATGTCTATGATATGATCATAGAGATGAATATCTGAGTTGCGAGTTTGGTACACAATTGAGACATTGTGGAAATAGTTTCACAACTAACACCGCCTGGAACACCATAGTGTGATGGTGTGTCCGAACATCATAGTTGCACCCTATTGGATATGGTGCATACCATGATGTCTCTTATCGAATTACCACTATCGTTCATGGGTTAGGCATTAGAGACAACCGCATTCACTTTAAATAGGACACCATGTAATTCCGTTGAGATGGCACCGTATGAACTATGGTTTAGAGAAACCTAAGCTGTCGTTTCTTGAAAGTTTGGGGCTGCAATGCTTATGTCAAAAAGCTTCATCGTGATAAGCTCAAACCCAAAACAGATAAATGCATCTTCATAGGATACCCAAAATGGTTGGGTATACCTCCTATCTCAGATCTGGAAGCAAAAGTAATTGTTTCTAGAAACGGGTCCTTTCTCGAGGAAAAGTTTCTCTCGAAAGAATTGAGTGGGAGGATGGTGGAGACTTGATGAGGTTGTTGAACCATCGCTTCAAATAGTGTGTAGCAGGGCACAGGAAGTTGTTCCTGTGGCACCTACACCAATTGAAGTGGAAGTTGATGATAGTGATCATGAAACTTCGGATCAAGTCACTACCTAACCTCGTAGGACGACAAGGACAGATACTGCTTCAGAGTGGTACGGTAATCCTGTATTGGAGGTCATGTTGCTAGACAACAATGAACCTACGAGCTATGGAGAAGCGATGGTGGGCCCGGATTCTGACAAATGGCTAGAGGCCATGAAATCTTAGAGAGGATCCATGTATGAAAACAAAGTGTGGACTTTGGAAGAACTACTTGATGGTCGTAAGGCTGTTGGGTACAGATGGATTTTAAAAGGAAGACGGGCAATGATGGTAAGTATCACCATTAAGAAAGCTCGACTTGTCGTTAAGATGTTTTCCGACAAGTTCAAGGAGTTGACTATGATGAGACTTTCTCACTCGTAGCGATGCTAAGAGTCTGTTGGAATTATATTAGCAATTACTGCATGATTTATGAAATCTTGCAGATAGGATGTCAAAAACCATTGTTTCCTCGACGTTATTCTTGAGGAAAGGTTGTATGTGATACAACCAGAAGGTTTTGTCAATCCTGAAAGATGCTAACAAGTGTGCAAAGCTCCAGCAATCCTTCTAAGGACTGGAGTAAGCATCTCGGAGTTGGAATATACGCTTTGATGAGATGATCAAAGATTTTGGGTTTATACAAAGTTTATGAGAAACTTGTATTTCCAAAGAAGTGAGTGGGAGCACTATAGCATTTCTGATGAGTATATGTTCTTGACATATTGTTGATCGGAAATGATGTAGAATTTCTGGAAAGCTTATAGGGTTGTTTGAAAAGTGTTTTTCAATGGAAAACCTGGATTAAGCTACTTGAACATTGAGCATCAAGATCTATAAGGATAGATCAAAACGCTTAATAGTACTTTCAAATGAATACATACCGTGACAAGATTTTGAAGGAGTTCAAAATAGATCAGCAAAGAAGGAGTTCTTGGCTGTGTTATATGGTGTGAGTATTGCGTAAGACTCAAGACATGACCACGGCAGAAGAGGGAGAAAGGACGAAGGTCATCCCCTATGCTTCAGATGTAGGCTCTATAGTATGCTATGTTGTGTACCGCACCGGAAGTGTGCCTTGCCATGAGTCAGTCAAGGGGTACAAGAGTGATCCAGGAATGTATCACAGGACAGCGGTCAAACTTATCCTTAGTAACTAGTGGACTAAGGAAATTTTCTCGATTATGGAGGTGGTAAAAGAGTTCGTCGTAAAGGGTTACGCCGATGCAAACTTTGACACTAATCCGGATTATTCTGAGTAGTAAACCGGATTCATATAGTAGAACAGTTATTTGGAATAGCTCCAAATAGAGCGTGGTAGCTGCATCTAGGAGATGACATAAAGATTTGCAATGCACACACGGATCTGAAAGGTTCAGATCCGTTGACTAATAACCTCTCTCACAAGCGAGATATGATCAAACCAGATGGGTGTTGATACATTACAATCACATAGTAATGTGAACTAGATTATTAACTCTAGTGCAAGTGGGAGACTGTTCGAAATATGCCCTAGAGGCAATAATAAAATGGTTATTATTATATTTCCTTGTTTATGATAATTGTTTATTATCCATGCTAGAATTGTATTGATAGGAAACTCAGATACATGTGTGGATACATAGACAACACCATGTCCCTAGTAAGCCTCTAGTTGACTAGCTCGTTGATCAATAGATGGTTACGGTTTCCTGACCATGGACATTGGATGTCGTTGATAACGGGATCATATCATTAGGAGAATGATGTGATGGACAAGACCCAATCCTAAGCCTAGCACAAGATCGTGTAGTTCGTATGCTAAAGCTTTTCTAAATGTCAAGTATCTTTTCCTTAGACCATGAGATTGTGCAACTTCCGGATACCGTAGGAATGCTTTGGGTGTACCAAACATCACAACGTAACTGGGTGGCTATAAAGGTGCACTACGGGTATCTCCGAAAGTGTCTGTTGGGTTGGCACGAATCGAGACTGGGATTTGTCACTTCGTGTGACGGAGAGGTATCTCTGGGCCCACTCGGTAGGTCATCATCATAATGTGCACAATGTGATCAAGGAGTTGATCACGGGATGATGTGTTACGGAACAAGTAAAGAGACTTGACGGTAACGAGATTGAACAAGGTATTGGCATACCGACGATCGAATCTCGGGCAAGTACTATACCGGTAGACAAAGGGAATTGTATACGGGATTGATTGAATCCTTGACATCGTGGTTCATCCGATGAGATCATCCTGGTGGGATCCAACATGGGTATCCAGATCCTGCTGTTGGTTATTGGTCGGAGAGTTGTCTCGGTCATGTCTGCATGGTTCCCGAACCCGTAGGGTCTACACACTTAAGGTTCGATGATGCTAGGGTTATAGGGAATAGATATACGTGGTTACTGAATGTTGTTCGGAGTCCCGGATGGGATCCTGGACATCACGAGGAGTTCCGGAATGGTCCGGAGGTAAAGATTTATAAATGGGAAGTCCTGTTTTGGTCACTGGAAAAGTTTTGGGTGTTATCGGTAACGTACCGGGACCACCGGGAGGTTCCCGAGGGTCCACCAGGTGGGGCCACCGGCCCCAGAGGGCTGCGTATGCCAAGTGTGGGAGGGAACCAG
>NC_041391.1:620385369-620417115 GCF_002162155.2 Triticum dicoccoides
CACAGGGAGAGTGGGAGGGGACAAAACCCTAGGTCCAGATGGGCATGAAGGCCCACCCTAGGGCGCCCCCCTCTCTTCCCCCCTTGGCCGCACCCTAGATGGGTTTTGGGGGCTGCCGCCACCCCTAGGGAAGGAACTCTAGATGGGGGCGCAGCCCCTCCCCTTCCCCTATATATACTTGAGGTATTGGGGGCTGCAAAACACACGAGATGAACTCTCCCAAGGCGCAGCCCTACCTCTCTCCCTCCTCGTCTCTTGCGGTGCTTGGCGAAGTCCTGCTGGAGTGCCACGCTCCTCCATCACCACCACGCCGTTGTGCTACTGCTGGACGGAGTCTTCCCCAAGCTCTCCCTCTCCCCTTGCTAGATCAAGGCACGGGAGACGTCATCGGGCTGCACGTGTCTTGAACGCGGAGGCGCCGTTGTTCGGCGCTTAGATCGGAATCAACCGTGATCTGAATCGCTGCGAGTACGACTCCTTCATCCGTGTTCTTGTAACGCTTCCCCTTAGTGATCTACAAGGGTATGTAGATGCACTCCCCTTCGCCTTGTTGCTAGATTACTCCATAGATTGATCTTGGTGGTGCGTAGAAAATTTTGAATTTCTGCTACGTTCCCCAACACACCTAGCTTGGCTTCAACCGGAGGGTAGCAGCGGTGGCCTTGCTTGGACCCAAGCAGCGGCGACATACCGTGTTCCACTCTTCCTTGTTTTCTGTGTGGCGCGGCCTCGTTGGCAGCGGGGCGGGGCCTTGGCGGAGCCGACGATGTCCTCTGTCTCGTTGCTGGCGGGCGGCGCCTCGGCAGAGCGGTGGAAATCCTACCCCTCGTTGCCAGCAGGGTGGGGCCTCGGCTGAGCCGGCGATGTCCTCTGCCTCGTTGTTGGCGGGGCGGGCCTCGGTGGAGCCGGCGGTGTCCTCTGCCTCGTTGTTGGCGCCGCGGGGCCTGGGCGGAGCAGGGCCTCATCGACCCCAGCGGAGCGGGCACTCGTCGGAGCTGGCATTGTCCTCTGCCTCATCCTCGGTCTCGCCGAACAGCGCCTCGCCCGCTTTATCACCCTCTTTGTAGGCGGCTGCAGTCTCCGCCACCCGCATGCGGTACCGCCAGCGCTCGAGGCAGCCCTCGCGGGCGGAGCGGTACAAGTCGAGCAGCGCCTCCTGCTCCACCCGCTCCGCGGCAATTTGTCCTCCGCCTGCAGGTGCTCCTGGAGGAGATGGTGGTTGTAGGCGGTGTCGGCCTGCGCCTCCCGGAACTGCTCCTCACGCATCTGCCTCACTATGTCCATATATTGGGCATGGGCCTCGCCGACGGTCATGTTGCAATGCACCGGTGAGGATGGCGCGGAGGAGGGGGTTGGCGCCGGATCATCGACTACCATGTTCACCATTGGGTAGGGGGTCCCGATCTATGCGTCTTAGGCTGATGGTAACAGGAAGCAAGGGACACAATGTTTACCCAGGTTCGGGCCCTCTCGATGGAGGTAAAACCCTACTTCCTGCTTGATTAATATTGAAGATATGTGTAATACAAGAGTAGATCTACCACGAGATCGTAGAGGCTAAACCCTAAGAGCTAGCCTATGATGGTATGATTGTAAATGTGATCGGCCTTCTAAGGACCATCCTCTCCGGTTTATATAGACACGGAGAGAGCTAGGGTTTACATGGAGTCGGTTACAAGGAAGGAAATATAATATCCGGATCGCCAGGCTTGTCTTCCACGCAAAGGAGAGTCCCATCCGGACACGGGCCGGAGTCTTGAGTCTTGTATCTTCACGCTTCAATAGTCCAGACGATGTATATAGTCCGCCTGTGCGGATACCCCCTAATCCAGGACTCCCTCAGTAGCCCTTGAACCAGGCTTCAATGACGATGAGTCCGGCACGCAGTCTTGTCTTCGGCATTGCAAGGCGGGTTCCTTCTCTAAATACTCCAAGGTAATTATCGAACACGTAGACCGTGTCCGGATGTGCAAAATGATCTTCACATACCACTGTAGAGAGAATGATACTTCAGCTGACAACTTTTGAGACGACGTGATATGTCATTACGGTCAGGTCATTATTCGAACCGTTTTCCCACAACTAGCCACAGCGCACATTGCGAGGCGGTTTCCTTGACACGTCTTGTCAAAGCAGAGATTGTGTCCCCTTATCACGGGATTCTCATCAATACGGTTATGGGTAATCCCGCCAGGCCATCAATCGTGGCGCTCGGGAGGTGAGAGATTCCCAACGGGCAAGTGGGGAGGCGCACCGCATCCATCGCCTCTATAAAGGATTAAGACTTCCCCATTTTTACCCACGCCTTCCTCCTCCTTTGCCCACTCTTACCCCCTCGAGCTCCAGCACCCTAGTCCAAGTCTTCTCCGCACAGTTAAACATGTCCAGAGCAGGAGGTAAGTGGGTGGCTTCCACCGTGAAGCAGAAGAATATCGCGAATCTTCGGGCGGCCGGATACTTGGTCGCAGACATAGCGCACCGGCTACCAGACGATGGGCATGTCCAACTCCAGGACCCCACAAGAGGGTCGTGTTTCTTTCCCACTTTGTCCGTGGACTGAGGTTTCCACTTCACCCATTCGTCCACGGGCTCATGTTCTACTACGGGCTAGATTTCCATGATCTAGCCCCGAACTTCGTCCTCAACATCTCGGCGTTCATCATCGTATGCGAGGCTTTCCTCCGCATCAAGCCTCATTTCGGCTTGTGGCTGCAAATCTTCTGCATGAAGCCGAAGATCATGAGCGCCCAGCAAGCGGAGTGCGGAGGAGCCATGGTGGGCAAGATGCCTAACATCACCTGGCTTGACGGATCCTTTGCGGAAACCATGAAGGGGTGGCAGTCGGGGTGGTTCTACATCAACGAGCCGCGCGACGCCAACTGGGCGGCAGCACCTGAGTTCCGATCTGGAACCCCCATGCGGCTCACCTCCTGGGAACAGAAGGGCCTGTCCTGGGGCGAACCTACAGAGCTGACCAGACTCAAAAACTGCATCAAGGGCATGAAGGACAAGAACATCAAGCTTGTCAACGTGATCCAGGTCATGCTCGTTCGCCGGATTCTACCGTTCCAAAGGCGGGCATTCAATCTGTGGGAGTTCGTCCCAGCCGAACACCAGACGCTTCAGAGGCTCTATGGCATGAAGCACAAAAACGCGTGGAAGGCGTTGTTCAAGGCCTCCGAAGTACCTCCTCCCATATCCGAGGACCGTGGGCTTCACGCCGCGCGGCCTCCTAGTCAGGAGAGTTCTCAGGCTGCCATCGGATTCGGTTCTTCCCAATATATTCATGGGGGAGCCTTAAGTAATTGTGCATATTTGTTCAGGATTATATGGATACAATGGAGCAGATTGACTGTCCGGCTCCGCTGCCAGAAAGCACAGCTATTGCTCTCCTGACGGAGATGCTGGTCCCGGCGCCCTACAAGGGGCCGGAGAAGAAGGCCGATAAGAAGGGCCCGGGGATCCGAAAGGGTCTCCGACGTAAGGTTGCGCCAGAAGCCTCATTCGAAGACGACGAGACATACTCCTCCCCCGAAGGGGAAGAAGAAGAAGAGGAGGCCGCTGTCGGTGTCAAAACCGGCGGATCTCGGGTAGGGGGTCCCAAACTGTGCGTCTAGGCGGATGGTAACAAGAGACAAGGGACACGATGTTTTTACCCAGGTTTGTGCCCTCTCGATGGAGGTAAAACCCTACTCCTGCTTGATTAATATTGATGATATGGGTAGTACAAGAGTGGATCTACCACGAGATCAGAGAGGCTAAACCCTAGAAGCTAGCCTATGGCATGATTGTTGTTCGTCCTACGGACTAAAACTCTCCGGTTTATATAGACACCGGAGAGGGCTAGGGTTACACAGAGTCGATTACAATGGGAGGAGATCTTCATATCGTATCGCCAAGCTTGCCTTCCACGCCAAGGAAAGTTCCATCCGGACACGGGACGGAGTCTTCAATCTTGTATCTTCACAGTCTGGGAGTCCGGCCAAAGGTCATAGTCCGGCCATCCGGACACCCCCTAATCCAGGACTCCCTCAGTAGCCCCTGAACCAGGCTTCAATGACGACGAGTCCGGCACGCAAATTGTCTTTGGCATTGCAAGACGGGTTCCTCCTCCGAATACTTCATAGAAGATGTTGAACACAAGGATAGTGTCCGGCTCTGCAAAATAAGTTCCACATACCACCATAGAGAGAATCATATTTGCACCAATCTAATCTGCTGACGTACTCCGCAGCGTGACATCACGCTGCAGCCAGGCTTTTATTCGAATCATTTTACTGTTCCACCTCAGCGCGTTTAGCGAGGCGGTTTCCTTGGCACGTCTTGTCAAAGCAGAGATCGTGTCCCCTTATTCCGGGATTATCATCAATACGGGCGTGGGTAACCCAACCGTGCCTTTGGTATGACTCCCTAATTGAAAGCGAGTCCCAAACGGTTACGGGGAGGGCTCTTGGTATTCAACTCCTTTATAAAGAGACCAAGGCTCGACTCCTTTCTTTTCAATCCAATCGAATCCGCCCCTCGCTTCGAGGTCCAACACCCAAAGCTCTAGTTTTAGGCGCTTCGGACCTTTTGACGATGTCCGGCCCCGACCTTCAAGGCTGATGGATGCCTTCCTCCATTTCGGAAGAGGATGTGCGAAAGCTGAGAGATGCCAGGTATCTAACCGGCGAAATCTCGCATAGGCTGCCTGCTCAAGGGCAGGCCGTTCCCACTCCCCAGCCCGGTGAGAGTGTGGTGTTCACATCTCACTTCCTTCGGGGGCTAGGCTTCCCGATTGATCCCTTCGTGAGGGGGCTTATGTTTTATTATGGGCTGGAGTTCCACGACTTAGCTCCAGAGTCCATCCTCCAAATCTCATCATTCATTGTCGTGTGTGAGGCCTTCATCCATATTACTCCTCACTTCGGATTGTGGCTTAGAACCTTCAAAGTGGAACCGAAGATGATCGAGGGGCAGGACGTTGAGTGCGGAGGAGCTATAATAAGCAAGATGGCTGACGCTCCATGGCCCGAGGGCTCTTTTCAAGAGGAGTTCGGCTTATGGCAACGGGACTGGTTTTACATCACAGCCCCCAGGGGCACCACATGGGTAGCGCCACCTGCTTTTCGCTTGGGTCCGCCACCATGGCTAGCGTCATGGGTTAATGAAGGGCTTATCTAGGGGCCGCCCAAAGACGTGCCCTTGTTGCAGGACCGCATTCGAGATCTTCTAGAAAGAGATATCAATTTGACCATAGTGGCGCAAGTTATGCTGATTCGCGGCACACTGCCCTGCATACGTCGCCCTCTCCGCCTGTGGGAATTTAATCCGGAGGGACCGCGAGTCCTCCAACACTTTATGGGTGCGACACCCATGGAGATGTACAGATTGTTCTTCAGATCACAAGCAAGGTGTCCGGATTTGTCCAAGGATGCATGTCTGAGCTGCAATCACTCGGATGCTAAGGTAAGTAGCCCCGTATTTGGACACACCATCCGTATTTCTATCACAAATTACCCTTAACAGAGTTGTCCTTTGAACAAGAGTGGATAGTGAAGGCAAAGCTTATCAGGTGTCCAGCCCCCCTGCCCGAGACCGCGTCGAATCCTATGCTAACCAGGATGTTGGAGGTCATGCTTTTGGCAGAAGGCGAAGGGGGGAACCAAGGAGCTACCGCCTCTGCGAAGGAGGCTGTTAGGAAGGGAAGAATCGAAAATTCCCCCGACCAAGGAAAGAAAAGGATTGCCTCTAAAGACCCGGAGGTGATGGCCTCAAAACGTAGGAAGAAATCTTCGCTAGAGGGTTCGGTACCGGAGAATGCCCCGGCCGAATTGCGCCCTAAAGGGGACCCGCTCTCCCCCGAGCCGTAAGTGAAGGGAGGGGTTCCATAATGAATGACATTCCTGTTTTATTTCTGAGGAAGATAACCGAAACATTATCTTGCAGTTCGGATCTCAGCCCTTCTCAGCAGAGCTCATCTTCAAGGGATCTTCGTCCGGAGATGGTAGAGAGCGAAACGCCTCTCCTTGTTGCACCGTCTCACGAGGCAGGCAACCCCGAGGTGTTGTCTCGGAGGGTTTTTCCAAGTCCGGACCCTGGAAAAGGTCGTCAGGCTAGTCCGGCACCCTCTGGTGCGCGGTCGGAGGGGCTGAAGGATCTGCTTAGGAGGGCGTCCATCTCAGAAGAGCACCGTATGTTGATGAATACGGTGATTGGAAGGATTTCATCCACGGAAAGCGGATTGTACGAGGCTGCCAGGAGTTTACTGACAGGCTTTGAGGTACGTAAAAAGGTGTACCTTTTGGTAGAGCCGCATATTAAATGCGCCCTGTATAAATAGTAGCCCCTGAGACTCTGTGTGTCGTCAAGAGTGACGGCGCGCAGAGGATCATAACCCCAGGTATAACATGTCACCTTTTCTATGAAGGTGTCAAGGCGTTTGGTGGATAACCGGACTGATGAATCTGCCGAGCTAAAGCGGCAACTTGATGTAGCAGATGCCGACATCGCGCTTGTAAATAAGCGGCTAGATGAGGCACAAGGTATGTCCCAACGACATCTGATAAGAGGAGCTCGATGCTCGTGCCTTATAATATATGTGCTTGATGTAGATGGTGCTGCTGCCGTGGAGAACCTTCGGGCGGAACTTGCCCGAGCCAAGGAGCAAGCAAGGAGAAGTGATGCGGATGTCGTTAAAGCGGCTGAAGAGCTAAAAGTCGAATAGGCTGCTCACTGCCAGAGCAAGAAAGTAATAGCCGAGATGGCTATAAAATTGAAGGATGTTGCCGATCGCTGTAAATTTCTGGAACAAGAAGATAGGGCGGCTCAGAAGGACCTTGAAAAGATCACTGCTGAGGCCAAGGATACTCGCTCTGCAATGAGAGCTATGAAGGAGGAGCTGCGTCAGGCCGGAGATATCACGGCTGGAAAGCCCTATATGCTGCGGATGAAGTTCAGAGACCGCAAGTATGCTCCATTAGACCGACAGTGGAGTGCGGAAAACACTTATCTGGATTTGGCAGCTAGTGTGGCAGACGCGACCGAACACTTCCGCGGCCGAGGTGACCATGGATTGGAAGAGCTTTTTTGGTCGCAGTTCCACAATCCAGAACGCCCACTTTTGGTATCCGACCGTTTGGCCGCCTGGGCCGAGCTGAACAGGTTATCCGGACTCGCCATGAGGTATGTTGCGAGTTGTCTGTGGCCGGAGAAGCCAGAGCCGAGGAGTTATTTTGGCTTGGTGCAGCAGTTCCTTGGTTCGGTGCCACATGCTAATGTAATGAAGAGGTCGGCATGCATAGAGGGCGCACAGATGGCTCTTGCCCATGTCAAAACATACTGGGCGGATATGAAGGCCAGTGTTGTTGCATCCCGGGATTCAGACGAAGGTCGAGTACCTGCCAAGCACTACTTTGAGGAAGTTCTTCATGGCGCTCGTTTAATAGAGTCGCAGTGCTCGAAGGATGTTGTGTTCGAATAGTGTGTACTATTGTACAACAAATATTTTGAAGGAATATAAAAGCTTTTTATACTTGTGCTTGCAAGAATTATAATGCCTCCTGTGCGGCCGTTTAATGTATATGTGTATATAACCTGAAAGATGGCAGTCGTTGGCTTCAGCCCCCACGCATATAATGCGGGGGTGTTCGCAAAAAAGGCGCCTTTTCACACTTAATCCAACGTCTTGGTCCTATAAAGGAGGTGGTGACGCAGCGAACTAGGCAACCGGACTATAATGCTTTATCACTTTCACTTAGCCATAGGAGTTTGACAGTGGGGCTACTGAATAGCCCCTAGGGGCACCGCGCTCACCCGAATTCAGGGCGCGAGTGTGCCTGACCGGGAAGCGGCCCTTCGTTAATGCGGAGGAATCCTAAAGATTCCGAGAGTCATCGAGTGGTTGACCAGTCCCTCGCTATATCATGACAGTCAGTTTTCGGCTTTCTCTACTGAGGTGCTCACTTGGCCGAACCGGGGCACAATCGCAGTAGTTCTCCTGGTGCCGCGTTAGCTGATATAACGGAACATAAGGCAGCAAAACACAGGAGCCGGGCAAACCCAACATTTGACCAAAGACATGATTCGGAGCTGATGCATATAAGGCCAAACTTGCGACTCCGAACACTCCCTAAGGTATTCGGTCTTTATGAAGACGGGCCGAAATAGAGCCCTTGGTAAAAAATCCCCTAGTGTCCAGGTACGCGCAAAATTCTGGCGTGGCCACATGCCAAGACGCCAGCCTCCTCCTCGGTTATAGCGAAAACCGAGGGATGTTGTCAACAAGAGACAGTAAAAAAGGTTTACGCAGGGTCTTAATCTGAAAAGAATCCTTGAAACGGGTCCCTGCTGCATGTCTGCGCCTGTGTCTCCGTTGTGCCGTATCCTGGACGGGCGTAGCATGATGTTCGTCTGCGAAAGAGAGGAACTTAGTAAAAAATAAGCATGCAAGAAATCTATATTAAAATAAACAAAATATAGGTGGAGCAAGAATTGAGACGTATTGTCTCCTGGCGTGAACACGCGGAGCCCCTTGTACAGGGTTATGCAGCTATTAAGCCAATGTACGTTTACGCCGGACTCGTTGAGCCGTGTCCGGGATAATAGGGCTAGATTAGTGTGCGGCTGTCCAGGCGGCCGCACCTTTACCCATACTTTGGGGGTCAATTGATATTCCCCTGTAATGAGATGATGCCTCGTGGCCGGGCATTTTAATTGTAAGGGATGCATAATGCGGTATTGCGTTAAAGCGGGCAAAAGCTTCACGTCCCAGTAGCGCTTGATAGTGACTTACGAATGGGGCAATGTGGAATGTTAGCTTTTCGCTTCGGAAGTTGTCGGGTGAGCCGAACATGACTTCTAACGAAAGGGAACCCATGCTCTGGGTATCTGGACCTGGCGTGACTCCTTGAAAGGAAGTGTTGCCATGGCGGATTATAGCTGGGTTTACCCCTAGTTTGCGGATTGTGTCCTGATATAACAGGTTTAAGTCACTGCCGCCGTCCATAAGGACTTTTGTAAATTGGAGTCCGTCAATAATCGGATTCAAGACCAAGGCAGTCTAGCCTGCGTTCCGAGCTCCTCTGGAGTAATCCTGATGATCAAAGGTGATTGGTTATAACAACTAGTGGCGGTGCTCCTCTGGGGCTGGCCGTACGGCGCGTGTCTTCGTAAGCGTCGTTCTGTTTTTCCCTTTTGTTATCTGAAGTGAATTTACTGTCTTGACTTCTTGTGGGAACTTCTTTTGTTCTCCGGTGTTCCGCTTATGGGGTGCGTCATCATCCTCGCTTGGTGTGTCGAGCCCCTTGTGTTCGGCGTTGAGTTTGCCGGACTGCTTGAAGACCCAACAATCTCTGTGGGTATGGTTTGCAGGTCTCCCGGGAGTACTGTGGATTTGACATATTTTGTCCAAGATTTTGTTGAGGTTGGATAGCTCGTCTCTGTCATCTTTGGGGGGCGGCTTTTTCTGATTTTGCCGAGAGCTTTTGAATCCGGCGTTTACTGACGTGCTCATCGGGCTGTTGTCCTTGATCCGGCGCGGTTCTATGTTACGACGCGGTTTCCCGTTCCCATCTCTGGGTTCGGACATATTCGGGTCGTTGGTGCTGCTTCTTGCCAACCAGCTATCCTCTCCTGCACAAAAGCGGATCATGAGGCTTGTTAATGCGTCCATTGTTTTTGGCTTTTCTTGGCCGAGGTGTCTGGCAAGCCATTTGTCTCGGACGCTATGTTTGAAAGCTGCTAGGGCCTCGGCGTCCGAACAGTCGACTATCTGATTCTTTTTAGTAAGCAATCTGTTCCAGAGTTTCCGGGCTGACTATCCTGGCTGCTGAGTTATATGACTCAGATTATCTGCATCCGGAGGTCGGACATAGGTCCCTTGAAAATTTGCCCGGAAAGCATCCTCGAGCGCTTCCCAACTTCCCATGGTGTGTTCGGGAAGGCTTTTAAGCCAATGCCGGGCTGGCCCTTTGAGCTTAAGGGGTAAGTATTTTATGGCGTGGAGGTCATCTCCTCTGGCCATGTGTATGTGGAGGATATAATCCTCGATCCAGACTCCAGGGTCTGTTGTTCCATCGTATGCTTCTATGTTCACGGGCTTGAATCCCCCTGGAAATTCATGTTCCAGCACCTCATCGGTAAAACATAGGGGATGTGCGGCGCCCCTGTATGTAGGTGTGCCGCGATGTTCGGATATTTTTTGCATTGCATTGCTCACTGGAGCTTGCTTTCATGGCCCATAGATGGATCTGGTTGGGCCAGTTTTTTGATGTGAATTCTTGGACGGATCGCGCGCCGTATTGAGGGCGGCGCCCTTTGTCGCTTGAGATCGATCGTGGGGTCGTCTATCCGACCTTGTGGCTTCCTTATTTTTTGACTGTGGGGGCTCTATGGCCTCTTCATCAAATTCCGATAGTAGTTTCCGCTTCGGATAGCTCTTTGTGTGACGACTGTTGCCATACTTGTGTGCGGTATTGAGTACTTTGCTCCATCTGATCCTGAGTGCATCTTCTGCTGTTTTGAGCCTCCGCTTCTGCTTTTTCAGGCTCCGTGCAGTGGCAACGAGCCTTTGGTGGAGGTTCTGATGTTCCAGCAATTTGTTCGGCGTCAGGTCATCCGGACTATTATCTTTCCCGGGAATGGGTTGTTCGGATTGTCCGCCCTGTTTGGACGGTTGCTCGATGGCATGTTTGTCTTCCGTTGATTCGCCCTGCTCTATGGCTGGGTCTTTGTCGAGGTGGGGCTTGGCGTGGCGCTTATGCCGCCGCTTTGATTGTTTTTCGAGGGAGCGATCCCTGGTTGCACCCTTTTGATCCTCATTGTCATTTCTGTTAGGTGTGTCCACCATGTATACATCGTATGATGAGGTGGCTTTCCAGTGCCCTATAGGTGCTGGTTCTTGGTCCTCTCCTTCATCGGCGTCCATACCGTCAATGTCTTCGGAGTCGAAGTGGAGCATGTCGGTTAGATCGTCGATAGTGGCTACAAAGTGGGTGGTGGGTGGGTTTCGAATTTCTTCGCAGTCCGCATCCCAACCCTGCTGACCATAGTCCGGCCAGGGCTCTCCTGACAAAGAGAGAGACTTTAGTAAATCCAGGATATCGCCAAAGGGCGAGTGCTGAAAGACGTCCGCGGTGGTGAACTCCATGATCGGAGCCCAATCGGGTTCGATCGGAAGGGGTGCGGGATATACGGAGTCCGAAGTGGAGTCCGGCACCTTGGAGTCACGGGCCTTGCAAAGGACTGGGCTGGTGTTTGGCTCTATCGCCGTAGGGATTGCGGCACCTGGGGCGGCGTCCAACCGTCCGTCCCCAATTGGCGCGGTTGGCTCCGAGCTAATGGTCGGAGCAGGCACCTGAGCGACGCTCTGGGCGTTGTCCGGTGGCAGAGCTAAATCATGCCCATCGTGACAGTGCGCGTGCTCGGTCGTGGCTCAAATCCGTCGGAGATCAAATCCCCGCGGATGTCGGCCTTGTAGTTTAAACTTCGAAACCTGACCTGATGGCCAGGGGCGTAGCTTTCGATCTGCTCCAGATGGCCAAGCGAGTTGGCTCGCAGTGCGAAGCCGCCGAATACGAAGATTTGTCCGGGGAGAAAGGTCTCACCCTGGACAGCGTCGTGGTTGATGATCGAAGAAGCCATCGGGCCTAAAGGTGACGACACATAGGAACTCTCAATGAAAGCACCAATGTCAGTGTCAAAAGCGGCGGATCTCGGGTAGGGGGTCCCGAACTGTGCGTCTAGGCGGATGGTAACAGGAGACAAGGGACACGATGTTTTTACCCAGGTTCGGGCCCTCTCGATGGAGGTAAAACCCTACTCCTGCTTGATTAATATTGATGATATGGGTAATACAAGAGTGGATCTACCACGAGATTAGAGAGGCTAAACCCTAGAAGCTAGCCTATGGTATGATTGTTGTTCGTCCTGCGGACTAAAACTCTCCGGTTTATATAGACACTAGACAGGGCTAGGGTTACACAGAGTCAGTTACAATCGGAGGAGATCTTCATATCGTCTCGCCAAGCTTGCCTTCCACGCCAAGGAAAGTTCCATCCGGACACGGGACGGAGTCTTCAATCTTGTATCTTCATAGTCTGGGAGTCCGGCCAAAGGTCATAGTCCGGCCATCCGGACACCCCCTAATCCAGGACTCCCTCAGCCGCCCTATCCGAAAAGGACGAGGGGCCTAAGAGGGCGGACCGAGGGACCAGGAGAGGCCCCCGGCGCAAGGTCGTCATACCCTCATCGTCCGATGACGACGAGGCAGATTCCTCCCGCGGAGGCGGTGGGAAACAAGAAGAAACTCCACCTCCCCGTATTGGGGGGGAGAAAAAGAGGAAGGCCGCCCCGGACGGGGAGGCTGGGATGTCCAAGAAGGGAAAGGCATCCCTTCCGGACTACTCCGCCATCACCGCCGATAGCGAGGAGGGGTGGCTGCCCAGGAAGAAGCCCATAGTGCGATCATAAGTATCCGCACTCCATCGTAGTTTTGCTTCATAGTTTTGTTATAATGCCGAACTTGTATGCAGTTCGGCCAGGGCCCATCCCGAGGCGTCTTCTTCGGATGGGTCCTTTAGCGATTCGGCGATGAACTCGCTCCCGACGGCCACTACTCCTCAGCCTGCAGATGACACGGAGGTGTTGTCCCAAAGCCTCCCAGAGCGGGGGGGAGGTGGATCTGGAGGTGCCCCAAGGCGGCATTCCAAACGTCGGACATGCGGGGTTCAAGATCCCCGAGAATCGTGTTGATGAGAGCCGTAGAAAACCAGACTCTCAGCCGAACACTGTTCTGGAGCCTTCAATGGTTCTGGACTTAGGTGGACAACCCCTCGTTAAGGAGGGCGAGCCGTCTGTGCCGAGGACTTCTGCTACGCCCAAGGCGCCAGATTGTCTGCTGGAAGCGCTTCGCGGTGCTTCCATAGATGAAGAGCACCATACTCTTATGAGTGTGGTGATTCAGAAGGTTTCGTCCGCCAAGAGCGGACTAACCGAAGCCTGCACAAGCCTCCTGACAGGCTTTGAGGTACGTAATAAAAATTTATGAAATTACCACCCGATAGGTAGTAGCCCCTAATAATCTGTTTGGTGTTCGGAAAGAAAGACCAGACGAAGGGTCAACTATAATCCGCAGGAGTCTAACAAGAAGTTTGAATGTGAATAAACAGGTTGTGCTGCTTGCCGCTGTGGTCTGTACGGCTGAGATCGCCGGACTAAAACAGGACCTGGAGCAGGCGCGGGGAGAGCTCGACCTCACGAGGAGGCAGCTCGAAGAGAGGAAAGGTGAATGATTCCCCTCTCTGATATAATGAATGATAGATAAAATTGGTTATTCTAACGACGAAGCGTCATGATTTGGTAACAGAGGCCACCACCGAAGTGGCGTCTCTCAAGAAAGCGATGTCCGAGGCCGAACACAAGGCGGCCTTGGAACGCGAGGAGCGGGAAAAGCAAGATGCTAGAGTGGGAGAGGTACAACAAGAGCTCCAGGATCTCGTCAAGAAGTTCGAGGCCGTGGAGCATGAGCTTAAGGCGAAAGAGGACGAGCTTACGAAGGCCCTTTCAAGTATAAAAGACGCCAAGGCCGAAGCCGAGAAGGCACAGCAGGAAATCCAGGAGGCCAAAAAGATAGCGGCGGGCAATCGGACTATTCGGCTTTATAACCTTCACTTAGCCATAGAAGTCTACAATTTTAAATTTCGGCGAAGCCCCTAGAATCCGGAAGACCGAATTGGGGCGCTATATACGCCTAAATCGTACGAAGCCGAATTATCGCCTAAAGCAGAAAAATCTTTAAGGATTTCAAGACCTCTCGAACAGCGACCAGCTCTCGCCACATCATGCCGGTCAGTTTTCGGCTTTCTCTACTGAGGTGCTCGTCCGAAAGAACCGGGACACAGTCGCAGTAGTTCTCCCTGCGCTACCTTAGCCGATATAATGGAACGTAAGGCACCAAAACAAGGGAGCCGGGCTATCCCAACTGTAGACCCAAGACATGATTCGGACCTGATGCATATAATGCAATAAGTTCGGGGTGCCGCACTGTTGAAAGTGTTCGGACTTGTCTTGCCGTATTATGGGGCGCCATAAGAAGCCCCTGGCAAACTGAACGTACCAAAGTGTATGGATGCAATATCAAATAGACATTTGTAAGAAAAAATGCTCAAATAAGAGTAATAAGCTGACGCTATATATGATCCCCCATTGATGAATAATACGTTTAAGCGTATGTTTACAATGAATGCATTAAGCGGAGATAAATAGGATTATTTGACATACCCTATCAAGGGGAGTTTACGTACAGATAGATAAAGTAGGTATAACGATCGTAAATAGATTCCACCTGGGTATTTCCTTCTGTACACAAAGCATGTTGCCTCCTTGGTTTTCTCTCCTATGTAAGTCCGACAATCCGGCTCTTCTGGAGATGCTGCACTAAAGCAATGTCCTGAAAGGTGAAAGGAAAGGTTAGAAGGTATGTGGCGGTGATACCGCACTGTTGACTGAGCCACTGCTGCGCCTCCGCCTGTGCCCATGGTATTTTGAGTGCATAATTGTGTACGCGTGGCACAAATGCTACTTTGATGGGATTTGAGCGGAGGCTGGACTGCTAGTCGTGCTCTTGGCGTGCCTGGTGGTCCTGTTGCGGGGTGCTCTGACCTTGCTTAACGGTGCTTGAGGTTGTCATCGCTGGATTGGTGGTTTGCCGGAGGAGGCCACATTGTACTTCTACCGCAAAGGCTATAGTATGTTCTTCTGTACGGAGAGAGCGGTCCATATTTCCGTTGACTGTTATGACCCCGCATGGGCCTGGTATCTTGAGCTTGAGGTATGCATAGTGTGGTACCGCATTGAATCTAGCGAATGTGGTTCGTCCGAGCAGTGTGTGGTAACCACTACGAAAAGGGACGATATCGAAGATTAACTCTTCGCTTCGGAAGTTATCCGGAGATCCGAAGACCACTTCCAATGTTATAGAGCCCGTACAACGGGCCTCTACTCCAGGAATTACACCTTTAAAGGTGGTTTTGGTGGGCTTAATCCTTGAAGGATCCATGCCCATTTTGCGCACTGTGTCCTGGTAAAGCAGGTTCAGGCTGCTACCGCCGTCCATAAGGACTCGCGTGAGGTGGAATCCGTCGATGATTGGGTCTAAGACCAATGCAGCCGAGCCACCGTGACGGATGCTAGTAGGATGATCCCTACGATCAAAGGTGATCGGACAAGCTGACCATGAGTTGAATTTGGGGACGACTGGCTCCATCGCGTAGACGTCCCGTAGTGGTCGCTTCCGTTCCCGCTTGGTGATGTGAGTGGCGTATATCATGTTAACCGTTTTCACCTGGGGGGGATTTCTTCTGTCCCCCGTGTTCGGACGCCGGGGCTCCTCGTCATCATTGCTGTGCAGCCCCTTGTCCTTGTTTTCGGCATTTATTTTGCCAGCCTGTTTAAATACCCAGCAGTCTCTATTGGTGTGGTTCGCTGGCTTGTCCAGGGTGCCATGAGTTTGGCACGAGCGCTCCAGTATACATTCTAGACTGGACGGTCCCTGATTGTTTCTTTTGAATGGCTTCTTCCGCTGACCGGATTTGGATCCGCTGAATCCGGCATTGACCGCCGTGTCTTCGGTGTCGCCGTTGTTCCGTTGCTTGTGTCTGTTGCGCCGTAGCTTGCCATTATTGTCACGGACATCTGAAGTGCTAGAATATGGCGTAGTGCTGCTACGAGCCAACCAGCTGTCCTCGCCCGCGCAAAAGCGGGTCATTAGTGTCGTGAGAGCTGCCATGGACTTGGGTTTCTCCTGGCCGAGGTGTCGGGCGAGCCACTCATCACGGATATTATGCTTGAAGGCCGCCAGGGCTTTAGCGTCCGGACAGTCAACTATTTGGTTCTTTTTAGTTAGGAACCGAGTCCAGAATTTCCTGGCAGATTCGCCGGGCTGTTGAGTAATGTGGCTCAAGTCATCGGCATCCGGAGGTCGCACATATGTGCCTTGGAAGTTGTCAAGAAATGAGTCTTCCAGGTTTTCCCAACTGCCAATGGCATTTGTGGGTAGGCTGTTTAGCCAGTGACGGGCGGGTCCTTTGAGCTTAAGGGGAAGATACTTCATGGCATGTAGATTGTCTCCGTGGGCAATGTGGATGTGGAGAAGGAAATATTCGATCCATACCGCGAGGTCTGTTGTGCCATCATATGATTCGATGTTTACGGGTTTGAACCCTTCTGGGAATTCATGATCCATCACTTCATCAGTGAAGCAGAGGGGGTGTGCGGCGCCTCTGTGCCGGGCTATGTCGCGACGCAGTCCGGCTGCGTCCGTCTGGTTATGTTTGGCCCGGCCGGATTTAGTGTATCTGGTATGACGGTCATCGTCATGTGCTGCAGCGCGCCCCCGTGATCCGTAGATCGATCTTGGTTGTCCTTCGGTGTTATCCAGTCTATCGCGCAGGTCCTGAGTATTGCCCCGGGCCGTAGTAAACTGGCGCAGGGGTGCAGGCTGGTATTCGGGCTGATATGCCGTTTTATCCCGACCTTGAGGCAACCGGTCAGCCGTGTGGCGCTCGAGTCCATATTCCTCGGCTGCCAAGACTTCTGTCCATCTATCTGTGAGCAGGTCTTGATCAGCTTGAAGCTGATGCTGCTTCTTCTTAAGGCTTCTCGCAGTGGCAATAAGTTGGCGCTTGAAGCGCTCCTGCTCCGTGGGGTCCTCAGGCACGCCGAACTCGTTGTCGCCGAGGCTAATCTCGTCTTCGGAGGAGGGCATGTAGTTGTCCTCCTCCGGATACCCGTCCGTCGCCTGTTCGTCTGGGCTGTCCTGCCCATCTTCCTGCTCGGCCTGCTCGAAGGCGGGTTGATCACGGTTGTATTCATCGTCGGCACCGTCCGGATTATTTTTTCCTCCGATGTTGGTATTTCCTTGGCGGGGCTTGGAGCGGCGTTGGCGACGCCCATGCTTTGCTTTCTTCTTGGAGGGTGAGGGAGTCCCGGACTAGGGGTTGTCCGGATAGCCGAACTATCATGGTCGGCCGGACTCCAAGATTATGAAGATACAAGATTGAAGACTTCGTCCCGTGTCCGGATGGGACTTTCCTTGGCGTGGAAGGCAAGCTTGGTGATACGGATATGCAGATCTCCTACCATTGTAACCGACTTTGTGTAACCCTAGCCCTCTCCGGTGTCTATATAAACCGGATGGCTTAAGTCCATAGGACGAGGAACAATCATACCATAGGCTAGCTTCTAGGGTTTAGCCTCCTTGATCTCGTGGTAGATCTACTCTTGTAACACACATCATCAATATTAATCAAGCAGGACGTAGGGTTTTACCTCCATCAAGAGGGCCCGAACCTGGGTAAAACATCGTGTCCCTTGTCTCCTGTTACCATCCGCCTAGACGCACAGTTCGGGACCCCCTACCCGAGATCCGCCGGTTTTGACACCGACATTGGTGCTTTCATTGAGAGTTCCTCTGTGCCGTCACCATCAGGAAGGATGCCTTTTCCTGTCTTTAAAGACGGCACCGTCATCAAGGGAGCTTTGGCCGCCGGCCAGACTATCCGGCTAGGCGGTTTTCTTATGACCGCCTGTTCGGCCACCGCTCCGACAATGACCTCTCAGGTCATTAAAAGCGATCTTCACGTCAGCTCGGAATTCGCTGAGCAGCTAGACCCGATCGAGCTCTCCTCCATAAACGAGCTCTTGGATCGCATCGCCGCCCTGGGAGTCGTTACCGACTACGATCAGATTGGGCTTAAAACCGATTTGAGAGAAATTAACTCTCCCCAGGTTACCCACCACGTTGTCGTGGTAGAGGAACAATGCGGCGACTCTTCTTCTATGTTAAAAACCAACTATGTCCGGATTCCCGATCCATCCATGCCGGATTCCCGCGGAGGGACGGACGCTAATCAAATACTGAACCTAAAGTCAGGCATCGGACCAGATTTGTTGGAAAGCGTCCAGCAAACCAAGCTTCCGAATCCGGAAGCTTCTTGGCCTTTGAGCCTCAGATCGGGCGGGGTTCCGAACTTGATTCCACCCGCCCACCCAAACATAGGCGATCTATCTCCAATACAGCAAGAGCCCGATGAAACAGTACATCATTACTGGGCCAGATTCCTCCTGGTTATAAACAGGATAAAGGACTGTCGTGAAGAAAGCGCGATTTCAATCTTCTGCAACAATTGCACGGACAAGGGAATCATAAACGCCATCAGTCGTCGCGAAGTTACATGCTTCATCGACCTAGCGACCATTGTACAAAAATACTGCACGATGGAGAGTGCCTGGAAAACCGAAACTAGGTTTTGGGACAATCCGGCCCTGAATAGAACCCCAGTCCGAAATAAAAGGGTGCGTCATACTCAAGCACCTGGGTTAAAAACCAAAAAGCAAAAAACCACTAAAGGGTACGGAACCATACTGGAGGGATGGCTCAGACCCTGCAAAATCCACAGTACGGAGGGCGCCACTCCAACACACAGCCTTCGAGAATGTTGGATATTACGGCAGGTGGCCAAAAGTGGCGAAGGCTTTTTAGCCCCGGGCAACCATCCCAGCAGCACCAGTACGGTATTAACAGTCTTCAAGACTTTTGCATCAAATAACATGCGGAAACGAACATTCCGCAGCCTTGCCGAAGTCTACCAAGTAGCAACAACAAATCCATGGAGCGACACGGCTATCACCTTCAATGCCAGCGACGAACCTAAATTCCGAACAGCTAGAGCACCAGCCGCATTGGTCCTCAGTCCGATAGTGGACGGCTTTCGTCTTACCAAGGTACTCATGGATGGCGGCAGCGGATTAAACCTCATTACGAGGAAACCCTTCAAAAAATGGAAATTGACTAGAGCCGCATTGAGCGAAGCAGCACAACCTTCAGGGGAATAATCCCTAGTCAAGAAGTACACTGCACAGGAAAAATCACACTAGATGTAGTGTTCGGCTCGCCGGACAATTATAGGTCCGAAGAGGTCACGTTCCAAGTGGCCCCATTCGGCGGCGGATATCACGCTTTGTTAGGGTGAGAGGCATTCACAATCTTCCAAGCTATACCCAATTACGGGTACATGAAGCTCAAAATGCCCGGACACAATGGAATAATCACTCTCGCCAGTGATCCAGATACAGCACTCTGCGCTGAAAATAAGACAGCCGCACTGGCCCTAGAGGCACTATCCGAAGCCCTAGCGGCAGAGGAACTAACTGCGCTGCACTCCATGGTGGATAGGGACGATGTGATACTCGATAAGAGGTCCAAGTCCACCTCTTTTAAACCAGCAGACGAAATAATCAAATTTTAGGTCCATCCAACGGACCCCACAAAGACGGCATCCATTGGGGCACAATTAAATCCTGGTGTAGAAGCCGCACTACGAGAATTCCTTCGGGAAAATTGGGACATTTTTGCCTGGCACCCTTTAGACATGCCAGGAATCCCACGCAGGCTGGCAGAGCATAGCCTAAATATCCTAAAAGGATTCAAGCCAGTCAAACAAGCTCTTCGGCGATTTTCCGAACCCAAAAGACAGGCAATGGGAGAGGAGCTAGCCAAGCTCTTAGAAGCCGGATTCATCAGAGATATCAAACATCCAGACTGGCTAGCCAACCTAGTAATGGTACCAAAAAAGGACAAATCCTGGCGCCTCTGCGTCAATTTCAAAACCTTAACAAGGCCTGTCCAAAGGACCCTTTCCCTCTCCCTCGCATCGACCAAATCATCGATGCTACCGCAGGGCATGATTCATTGTGCTTCCTCGATGCATACTTCGGATACCATCAAATCAAGATGGCAGAAAAAGACCAGGACGCAACGGCATTCATTACTCCATATGGGCCATTCTGCTTCAACACAATGCCCTTTGGACTCAAAAACGCCGGCGCAACTTATCAGCGCATGATTCAGACATGTCTGGCTACCCAGATAGGCAAAACAGTAGAGGCATACGTAGACGATGAGGTCGTCAAGACCAAACACGTCGAAACTCTAGTAGACGACTTGAGGGTGACATTTGACAACCTCCGAGCATATGACATTAAGCTCAACCTGGAAAAATGTGTCTTCGGAGTACCAGCCGGAAAGCTTTTGGGCTTCATTGTATCCGGTAGAGGAATTGAAGCAAACCCTGCCAAGATCCGAGCTCTGTCACAATTGGATATCCCAAAAGATCTCAAGCAAATACAAAAACTAACTGGGTGCGTAGCGGCTCTAAGCCGCTTCATCTCCCGTTTGGAAGAAAAGGCTCTGCCCCTCTATCGCCTCCTCCGGCGCACCGAACACTTTGAATGGATGGATGCCGCCACAGCCGGACTCGAAGAAATCAAGGCCATACTAGCAACAAATCCGGTCCTGGCCGCGCCCAACCTGGGAGAACCTATGTTATTATATATCGCAGCAACACATCAAGTTGTCAGCGTGGTACTCATCGTCGAACGAGAAACAGAAGGGCACAGATTCCCTCTGCAAAAACCAGTGTACTACGTATCCACTGTCTTAACTCCATGCAAGTCCCGATACCCACATTATCAAAAGATAGCGTATGCGGTGTTCATGGCATCCCGGAAGCTGCGACACTACTTTCAAGAGTGTTCCATAACGGTGGCCTCCGAAGTACCCCTCAACGATATTATAAACAATCGCGACGCAATGGGAAGGATTGCAAAATGGGCCATTGAGCTCTTACCATTTGACATAACCTACAAACCACGGCGAGCTATAAAATCGCAAGTTCTGGCTGACTTCGTCGCCGAATGGACCGAAGCCGAACTCCCTAAAGAGTACGGCGCGTACTCCAATTGGATCATGCATTTCGACGGATCCAAAATGTTGGCTGGTTGGGGGCTGGCGTCGTCTTGACGTCCCCAACTGGAGACACAGTCCAATACGTACTTCAAATAATGTACATGGACTCCAACAACGCAGCCGAATACGAGGCCCTTCTACACGGCCTCCGGATGGCAATCTCCATGGGCATTCAACGCCTAGAGGTGCGCGGGGATTCAAACCTCACAATATCCCAAGTAAATGGAGAATTTGACGCCAAAGATCCAAAAATGGCAGCTTACCGTAACGCCGTCCTAAAAATGTCAGCTCGGTTCGAAAGACTCGAATTCCTCCATGTAGCCCGGGATAATAACCAGGCAGCAGACGTGTTAGCACGCATCGGCGCAAAATGCGACGCCGTCCCTCCAAACATCTTCCTGGAACGGCTCTTTAAGCCATCCGTATTATGGGAAGAGGAGTCCGGAAATAACAATCCGGAGCCAGCTGCAGCACCTAACTCAGACAATTCTGACACAATCAGCGGCTCAGCAAATGAAATAACACCTTCAGCCCACGAAATAATGGCGGTAATTGCCCCATGGACGGAACCATTCCTAGCCTACTTAATTAGGCAGGAACTTCCCGAAGACCAAAATGAGGCCCGCTGCATAGTTCGGCGATCTAAAGCCTACAAGGTCCATGAGGGAGAACTTTATAAGAAAAGCACAACTGGAGTCCTTCAAAGGTGTATCTCCGAAGAGGAAGGGCGAAATCTCCTGGCTGAAATTCACGCCGGACTCGGTGGGCACCACGCTGCAGCCCGGGCCCTTGTAGGCAAGGCCTTCCGTACAGGATTTTATTGGCCGACAGCCTGGGCAGATGCTCAGGACTTAGTCCAACGATGCGCCGGTTGCCAGCTCTTTGCTAATCAGAGCCACATGCCACCCACCGCCCTCAAAACTATACCCATCACCTGGCCGTTCGCGGTCTGGGGGCTTGACATGGTTGGACCCCTCAAAGGGGGAACCCACAAGCACAAATACTTATTGGTCATGGTGGACGAATTCACCAAATGGATTGAAGCCAAGCCGGTTAAAATGGCAGAATCCGGACCTGTGATAGATTTCATATCCGGGGTAGTACACCGTTTTGGCGTCCCCCACAGCATCATCACTGATAACGGCACGAATTTCACGGCCGACGAGGTTAAACTCTGGTGCAAAAATATGGGCATCAAGCTCGACTACGCTTCAGTCTATCACCCCCAAACTAATGGTCAAGTCGAGGGAGCAAATGGTCTAATCATGAGCGGCATCAAACCCAGACTAGTGCGGTCCCTCAAAGAATCTAACACGCACTGGGTAGAGGAGCTCGACTCCGTACTCTGGGGGCTGCGGACCACGCCAAACCGAACTACCGGATTCACACCATTTTTTATGGTGTACGGCACAGAGGCAGTTCTGCCCTGCGATATAATTCATGACTCACCTCGCGTGCGCATGTACGAAGAAAGAGAAGCTGAGCTGGATCGGCAGGACAGTTTGGACGCCTTAGAGGAGGAGCGAGACGTGGCAAAAGCTCGTTCCACATTTTATCACAGTAGGCTCGAAGATATCAAAGGAGAGAAGTAAGGGCCAAAGCTTACAATGTTGGCGAACTTGTTCTACGCCTGCCGGACAAGAAAAAGGACAAACTTAATCCCAAGTGGGAAGGTCCCTTCATCATCGACCAAGTCCTGACCGGTGGAGCATACCGTCTACGTAACGCATCTGACAACCAACTCGAGCCAAACCCATGGAACGCAGCCCGTCTCCAAAGATTCTACGCCTAACGCCGGACTCAGAGTTCGTCTCACTCCTCCGTCCACCTTTTTACATTTTCACTGTCTCTTGTCCCCCTCCTTCTTCCCACTTTTTTTTACCTTTGATAGGCTGATTTGCGCATTGTTCGCACACACTTGATGTGCTCCTAGCACTCATTATACCTGGGGGCTTCTTTAACAGAAGCTTATTTACACGGGCTTCATGCCCAACACATGTGTCATACTTCCGCATGTACCTTTTATTCACCATTATATGCATCGATATGACTTAAGTTTTGGCCAAGCTGGGTTGCCTGGCTCCTGTGCTTACCCCTACGTTCCCGATTGTTCGGCTAGGAGGTAAAGGGAGCACCTCTGCAATTGTTACTGTCGGGTCAGCCGGATGTGTACCTCAGACTGGGTGAAGCCGAAAGCTAGCGTTCTTAAGAGAATATTCGATCGGTGACTTGAAAGATGATTTATTACTTACTTATTTATTCACCCCCAGATGCTTTTTCTGCTATTTTCGCAGTCCGGACATGCACTTTAGGGCATGCCTCCCAGGGAAAGGAACCCTTAACGGAACTATTCTCCCTGGAAGATGTTTCTTACTAACCATGTAATATAACATAGCTAGTTAGGCACTTGTCTGATAAAGCAATTATGACCCCGACGCCTTGTCTCCACGCATGCCCCGGTTCTTCTATAACCGTAACGGTATTCGGACACACTCTGGACTGTTGGGTCCCGAGGTTGAAGCGAAAAGGTCCGCAAAGACAAACAATCTACAATCTGGCTAGAAGGCATTTTACATGTCATTTCAAATTACATCATCAAACTGACTGATTGTACTCCTCTTCAATCCCATCTAACAGGCTGTCTAATTTACAGTCCTGTTGGGAATATTTGGCGGCCAGTTCTACTTGGCCGTACATCAAGCTCACAGGGATCTCCTTCCCATCAGGCCCCGCAGGTCCAACCTCGGCCATGTGGTTTGGGTCAGCCGGATGTGTACCTCGAGCACACCTAAAGACACATTTCTGTCAATCGACTTCCTCGCCGAATTCTTCTTTTCAAAGGAATTTGCTCAAGCACTTACCATAAATGCCGCGGCGAAGCCGCTGATTCTCCTTCACGGAGCCAGACAGCTGGGCCCGAACACCTTTCAGCTCTTCTCCTAGCTGGGTGTGGGCATCTTGGAGCTTGTTTCTCTCCTGCTACACCTTCATAAGCACCCTCGCGCCGGCCTTTAGCTGACGCAGTAGCTGTTGCTTGTCCGGATCTAGTCCGGCGCCCTCTGCAATATTATTGTCAGATTTATGCACACGCCGCACTTTGTTAACAACTTATCTTTTCGAAGTACGTATTACCAGTGGGGGTCTCTGTGCCTCCCCCTATGGTGGCTAGTGCGGCCTCAAGTTGGGCCTTGCACTCTTGGAGCTCCTGGGACAGGTGGGTATTCTTCTTCGTAAGATCCTGCATAATAAATGATCCTTAAATCAGTTATTTTAACTATTTTAAGTCTCGGGGGCTACTAGCATATATAACTATTAAAATTACTTACCCGTATGTCCTTCACATACTGCTCCGTGGCTCTGGTTAAACCATCTTGAGCAGCACGGAGGTGCGCGTTTCCCGCATCAAAGGCATTCAACGCCTCCGGGGAGAAACACGCGTCACGAAGAACTGTCCGGTGACGCCTATGATTCATGGCGCTCTCCACCTCAGATCGGGTGGCGGACAGCCTGTCGGCATCCTCCGTCGGAGGAGCATCCGACTCTTGCCTTGTGTTCGCCTCCACTTCCGGACCACACGATGGAGCATGGCTGGCGGAGGCTTGATTGGCAACCTCTCCGGACACTGTCCGGCGAGCACTCTTTCTCCTGGAAAAAGTTATGAGCATTAATATACCTCATAGGGATCCTTCCCTTAAAAACAACGGTGCGCCGTACCATTGCGGCGACGTTTCGATTTACGTCACACTCCTCTTCCACCTGCTGGGCCGAACTGACCCTTGCTGGTCAGCCGCCGCAGGTTCGGCTTCCCGCCTTAAAGGCACCTCCCGCGATGCACCATCAGTATAGGATGGTCAGAATTGAGCACGGATCAAATGATGGTGTCAAGACCTCGGTCGTAGTCACCTGGGAGGCCGGAATCAAACCGGGGTAGTCAGCCGTAATGGCGACTAGGGCATTGTCCATGCTAAGTTGGTGGAACACCCCGTCAATCAGCTCCACCTTTATGTCTGGATCCTCTTGAGAGGTCGGATCAAGGGATCGTTCTGGATCCTCGGGCTGTGGAGTTAGGCTTCGTATGCCCTCCACGTCCCGGCGCAACTCCTGCGTCGAAATCACAAAGTAAAATACTTGACTTTGGAAGTATGGATCGGGTAGATAAACGTCCGCTTACCCAGCTCTACGGGTTATTCATGGAGAATCCGTTCAATGGATTCGTGCGGAGAAAGTCCTCCTCCTCCCCCTTGTACAAGCCGGATAGGATCTTTGCCAGATCGGCTGCCGAGCTCGGCCCTCTGCGGCCATGACGGCTGGCGTCGTCTTCCCTGTTGAAATCCCACATAGGGTGGCACCTATATTGGAGTGGCTGCACCCCTCGCATAATGCACATGGCCATGATTCCAATCATGGTCAATCCGGAGTGGGCCAGTAACCTAATCCGGCCCATCAGATAATGGACGCTCCTATCATCCTCCCGTTGAGAGCTCCGCGGGCGCCAACTCAGGCGTTTCTTCAAGGGAGCATTGCTGAACTCCGGCAGGCTGATCCGAACTGGATCCGGCAGAGGGGCATCCTCCATATAGAACCATTCCGAAGGCCAGTCTTCGGACGCCTTCTTCGAGGTGCCGGATAGATATCCGGTCCCGGCGATGCACCATATTTCGGCTCCGCCCACTTGATATATCGACCCCTCATAAGAACGGGGTACAAGGCAAAACAATCTCTTCCACAGCGCAAAATGGGGCTCGATGCCCAGGAATGGCTCGCAAAGAGCTACAAAGCCCGTGATGTGCAAAATGGATGCAGGTGTGAGGTGGTGGAGCTGGAGTCCATAGAACTCCAGGAGCCCCCGGAGAAACTGATGTATGGGAAATCCGAGTCCCCTTATTAGATAAGGGACAAAGCATACCCGCTCTCCTTTGGAAGGGTTGGGGACGCTCTCCGCCTGCTTTCCACCCTTGAAGGTGGCCAGTCCGGCTCGAACCGGAACCATGAAAGCTGGGGGAAGATATCCCTCGGTTTGGAGCGCCACTAGCTCGCTGTGTGGAACTGAGCATCTCCCCCAATCTCCTGGCTTAGGGCTGGGAGCGCAAGAGGAGGAGCCGCGTCGACTATCCATGATGGAATGGATTTTTGTCAGAAGCGCTTTGATGAGAACTTGCGAATGGAGGATGGTGTGAGCTGGATCTAGATCCTCGCCTCTCTTATAGGTGGCTCGTTCGCACGGCTAGGGGGTAAAATGTAAAAATACCCTAGCTTTTCGCATTCATATGACACGTGGAAGAAGGCCATTATTGGGCGTAGAAGCCAAGGAGCGCAAGGTTTATAAGGAAGCCGGACACTATTCGACAGGAACATGAAGTTTGAGGGAGAACCCGCCTTGCAACGCCAAAGACAATATACACGCCGGACTCGTCGTCGCTGAAGCCTGGTTCGGGGGCTACTGAGGGAGTCCCGGACTAGGGGGTGTCCGGATAGCCGAACTATCATGGTCGGCCGGACTCCAAGATTATGAAGATACAAGATTGAAGACTTCGTCCCGTGTCCGGATGGTACTTTCCTTGGCGTGGAAGGCAAGCTTGGCGATACGGATATGTAGATCTCCTACCATTGTAACCGACTTTGTGTAACCCTAGCCCTCTCCGGTGTCTATATAAACCGGATGGCTTTAGTCCATAGGACGAGGAACAATCATACCATAGGCTAGCTTCTAGGGTTTAGCCTCCTTGATCTCGTGGTAGATCTACTCTTGTAACACACATCATCAATATTAATCAAGCAGGACGTAGGGTTTTACCTCCATCAAGAGGGCCCGAACCTGGGTAAAACATCGTGTCCCTTGTCTCCTGTTACCATCCGCCTAGACGCACAATTCGGGACCCCCTATCCGAGATCCGCCGGTTTTGACACCGACAGAGGGGTTATCCTCCGTTGCCTCATCGCCATTGGTTTCTTTCGGAGTGTCCACCATATAAATATCGTATGAAGAGGTGGCTGTCCACCGCCCTGTGAGCGGTGGCTCCTGTACGTCTCCTGCATCGTCGTCCATACCGTCGATGTCTTCGAAGTCGAAGTCAAGCACGTCGGTTAAATCATTGACCGTGGCAATGAAGTGGGAGGTGGGTGTGCAGCGAATTCCTTCGTCACCTGCTTCCCACTCAAGGCGGACATAGTTCGGCCCAGAGCCTCCTGACAAAGAGAGAAAGACTTTAATGAGTTCAGCATGTCGCCAAAGGGCGAGTGCTGAAAGATGTCCGCAGCGGTAAACTCCATTACCGGAGCCCAACCTGGCTTGGCTGGCTCGAGGGTACGCGGACCGGAACCAACAACCGGATACGAGTCCGGGGGCCCAGGGTTACAGGCCTCCACAGAGGTGAGACCTGTATTCGGCTCTACTGCCGATGAGTATGCGGCCTGCAGGGCAGGGTCTACCCCTCCGTCCTTGGGCGATGCAACCTGCTCCGGATTTAGATCTGGGGCTGCTACAGGGATGATGTCCCGAGCATTGTCCGATGGCAGGTCTAGGTCGTGCTCGTCGTGACTGTCCGGCGCTCCTGGCATAGGCCCGAATCCATCGAAGATCAAGTCTCCGCGAATATCCGTTGTGTAGTTCAAGTTTCCGAACCTGGTCTCGTGGCTAGGGGCGTAGCTATCGATCTGCTCCAACTGACCAAGCGAATTGGCCCGCAGTGCGAAGCAGCCGAACACGAAGATCTGTCCGAGGAGAAAAGTCTCGCCCTGGACCGTGTTGTTGACGATTGAAGACACCATCAAGCCTCAAAGCGACAATGCAGAGGAACTCTCAATGAAAGCACCAATGTCGGTGTCAAAACCGGCGGATCTCGGGTAGGGGGTCCCGATCTGTGCGTCTTAGGCTGATGGTAACAGGAAGATGGGGACACAATGTTTACCCAGGTCCGGGCCCTCTCGATGGAGGTAAAACCCTACTTCCTGCTTGATTAATATTGAAGATATGTGTAATACAAGAGTAGATCTACCACGTGATCATAGAGGCTAAACCCTAAGAGCTAGCCTATGATGGTATGATTGTAAATGTGATCGGCCTTCTAAGGACCATCCTCTCCGGTTTATATAGACACCGGAGAGAGCTAGGGTTTACATGGAGTCGGTTACAAGCAAGGAAATATAATATCCGGATCGCCAGGCTTGTCTTCCACGCAAAGGAGAGTCCCATCCGGACACGGGCCGGAGTCTTGAGTCTTGTATCTTCACGCTTCAATAGTCCGAACGATGTATATAGTCCGGCTGTGCAGATACCCCCTAATCCAGGACTCCCTCAGATGTCGTTGTCCTCCGGCTGCCTGCCGGCCAGCCGGTCGGCAGCAATGGCTGCCATCTCCTTGTGGTCCGTCGTCTGCCCGTCCCGAAGAGCGCTAGAGCGCGAGGAAGCCATGGTGGGCAATAGTGGTGTGGACATGAGAAAGGGAACGGATGCGGATGACTGCCGCTATGGCCGGCACAGCAGTTTATATAGCAATGGTGGGCGGCAGAGGGACGGACGTGTGGCGCCAGAGTAGTCGCCTCGGCAACCGCGTATCATTAATGTGGGCGGCAGATGGACGGACGGATGGCACTTGTGTCGTTTGAAGGCGGAGCAATCGCCTACACTGGGAAGCGGGGCGGGCGGCGCTTACTGTTTCGGGCGGAAAGCGCGCGCGGGTGGGAGATGACTTTACTTGGAGAGGATGACAATGGGAACCCACCAGGGCCATAGCCTCATGTACGCAAGTGCCTCCTTATTTTATATATATATATATATATATATATATATATATATATATATATATATATATATATATACATATATAACTATAATTTATTTTGCTTCCTCCTGGTTTCCTGACATCACAATCCCACACCATTATCAACCTATGTACTCCCTCCTTTCCGGTTTATAGGGCTTATCTCATAATTTTAGTTTTTCCATTTTATAAGGCTCAATTTGGTTGTTTTCCATCACATGTTTAGATTCCAAGGTGCATTAAATCATTGCATGCAAGTATTAAGAGAAAATTGACCAATGCATGTACTTTATGCATGCATGCATTGCAATTAATGCATTGATAAACATAATTTTTTGAGGAAAACAAGAGCGTTAATTAGGTGCTTTTGCAAAACTACAAAAAGTATTCCACCACTCACCATCTACCTTGATTGGTGAGATTTTTGAATTGAGCACTATAAACCGGAAAGAAGGGAGTAGTCAATAAACGAGAGAATTGCACAAGAAGCGGCCGACAGCTGGACCAACCAGCTCGAGCAGTATTTGTGTTTTTGAGGTGTGAGCAGTGTAGAGTTTTTGATGTTTAGCCCAGATATTAATTGTTCTCCTCTGAACAACAATGAAAACATCGCTGCAGGTATTAACTGGGCGGGTTGTGACCCGTCTAGCCCAGGCCAGATATCCAGCCCAGATATTAAAAAAATTTCAAACTGAAAATGGCTAGCCCAGCTATACTTTTTTTAGGAATACCCAGGCAAGGTCAAGTTGTTATTCTCCGCCCTGCTGGGCTGCAAATCTTTCCTAGGAGGGATGCATTAGGCTTAACAAGAAAATGGGCTTTAAGAAATAATAAATGGGATGTAACTATAAAAATTGGGCAGTAACTATAAAAAATGCACCAAACACGTAATTACTTTATAAAATATTATTTTTGGATATTGAAATTTTTAATTTCATTAATTGTTGCGAGTGCAATGTTTCGTTGGATTTTTACGTAATATAAATTTATATTGAAATTGTATTTAATCTGACTAGAAATTTCAGGATAAAAATATTTCGGATCCCATCAAAATGTGGGAAATTTTATTGAATTCTGTTTTGAATGGTTGGTTGAAATGGGCTGTACTTTTAACAAACTGTAAATGAGCTGTAGTAAATTCCATTAGAATTCAAAAATGGGCTGCACATTCTTACAAATCTCAAATAGGCTATAAGTTCTCTGCCACACACTTCTGGCCTTACTAAGTTGACGCGTCCCCTAAAAAAAGAGAGTTGACGCGTATGCAAGGCTTTGTCAACTTATAGTCAACACACGGTTCTAGTAGCAGTGGCCATTGGATGTCCATCCAACGGATGCCGTACTTCTTCTTCAATCTCGGATATTCTAGCTTCACCCGCCCAAAAAATGATTCCTCCCCCTGACATCTGGGGCGCACCGTTTCGGAAGCTGACCTGTGGGCCTACTAAGTTGACGTACCAAGGGCTTTGTCAACTTAGTCAATATAAACGATTCTAGCTGCAGTGACTATACGATGTCCATCCAATGGCCATCGTGCTTCTTCAACCTCTGGTCTTCTTGCTTCAGCCGCCTAAAGCAGCGCCGGTCATGTCGCCTCCTCCTGCCTCCCGTGGACGGCTGTGCTGCCGCGGAGGCCTCACCGCCCCCTACTACTCCCACCGCTAGCCAGGCCATCCCTCCACTCACCCACACCCCCTGTTATTCTGCGGTGACGACAGCCTCACACCGTAGCCGAACCAGTGAACCCTCGTACTCCTCTCCGCGTGTGCATCCACTGTTGCGCCTTCCCCGGCTCCGCGATGTCCCCTTCCTAGGCCTCACCGTCATCCACCGCTGTGGTGCTCTTGGCGCGACATTGTCAACGTGGTCAAGGAACGACTTCCATCGGACGTGGATTGTACGTGGAGAGGCTGACAGCTTGGTCCACGGCCACAGCAAGGAAGTGCCTCCTCATTACGCGGAAAATAATGATACCTCCACCTAACAGCAGGGACCCACCAGACAGGCCACTGTATTTTGTGAAAAAAACCTTTCCCCCCTGACTGCTGGGACCCACCAGCTACATTTTCGCACGCAAGGAAGTGCGTCCGGGCAAAAAAAATGATTCACCCCCATGACTGCTGGGACCCACCAGCTACATCTTCGCATGCAAGGAAGTGCCTGACAGTCGGGACCCACCTGGTCGAAGCATACGTAGCGTTGTCATTCTAGCCGCGAACGTGTACGTACATATATACTGGTCGATGTAGAGGCGCGCACGTAGCATGTACACGTACGTACAGTGGCCAGTGTGCAAGAAAGAAAATACGGCCACGTATGTGTACATATGGGCGGGGTCTCAAACACCTACTCGCGCATATGTACGGCCAGGGCTCGTGTACATGGCTGGGTCGGAACAGAGAAACAGCATCGTCGTCGTGTTCATGGGGAGCCAACCGGCTGGGTCGGAACGGAATGCATCGTCGTGTTCATCGGGAGGGCTTGGACGGAACAGGCGATGGAAACGAGGCCTGGCGTACCACAGAACGGAGGAAACGTCCTTGTGTTCGACCGTCCACGTTCAAAACAGGATCCTGTTCATCGGGAGGGGTCTGGCGTACCGCAAAATGTAGGAAACGGACCTCCTATGGTCGAAACGGGGGTCCTGTTGATTGGGAGGGGTGTGGCATACCGCAAAATGGACAAAACCGACTTGTGTTGGAGCGCTACGGTCGAAATGGGGGTCCTGTTGATCGGAGGGGTGTGGCGTACCGCAAAACGGACAAAACAGACTTGTGTTGGAGCGCTACGGTCGAAACGGGGGTCCTGTTCATCGGGAGGGGTGTGGCATACCGCAAAACGGGACTCCACGGGATACTGTTCATCTCCATCGTCGACCTCCTCCAGCCTCCATGGGCTATTGTTCATCCACTATCGACCTCCTCCAGCCTTCACCTGTGACTGTTCATCCACGGGCTCCTGTTCATCTAGCCTCCACCGCGCGCTACTCCACTGGCTACTGTTCAACCACCCCTCTCCACGGGCTCCTGTTCAACCACCCCGGGCTACTATTCATCCACCCCTTCGCCTTCTACTGTTTATCCAGCCCTCCACGGGGTCGTCCTGTTCATCCAGCCCTCCACGGGGTCCTGTTCATCCAGCCCCAACCAGCTCGATCGATCGGGGTCCTGTTCATCCAGAGGCAATGCCACGGGTCCTGTT
>NC_041391.1:620417605-620435016 GCF_002162155.2 Triticum dicoccoides
AACACTCACTGTTCATCCAGAAAGGCAGCATTGATCGGCTTCAGTTAGCAGCAGTAGCTAAGGAATCGCTCGATCGGGTTCAGTTAACAGTCATCGATCGATTGCTTGGGTTCAGTAACGCGTAGCCTGCAGTGCAATCGCTTGGGTTCAGTTAGAGCACAACGCCTCGCTCGGGTTCAGTTAGAGCCAACGCCTAGCACACACGCGCGTACGTGTACAAGAGAAATGCACATCGCTCGGGCCCCTACCACCCACCGTAACCGAGAACTCCCCGAAATTTTCCTCGCCCTCGCTTCTACCACGGTTTTTTCCGTCATGGACAGCCCAAAGAATGTCATGCAGCTGCGTCTCTGGCCCGCCCAGGATGAAAAGCCCATTTTCTGTCATGATTTTTTGTCATAGAAGTAGGAGCCCACCACATCTATGATGATACCGGGTTTTGTCACAATTATCGTCATAGAAGTGTCATATGTATGACAGTAAAAAATCCGTTCAGCCCAAAATGTCACGGATGTGTTTTTTTTGTAGTGATTGCTCTCTAAATATGTATGATCTATTAGTGCGAAGAAAATAAGCTTTATATGATCTTGTTATGGAATCAATAAAAGTGATGGACTGCATAATAAAGGTCCATATCACAAGTGGCAATATAATGTGATGTTCTTTTGCATTAAGATTTTGTGCATCCAACCATAAAAGCGCATGACAACCTCTGCTTCCCTCTGCGAAGGGCCTATCTTTTACTTTTATCTTCTACCCTTATACAAGAGTCATGGTGATCAACACCTTTCCTTTTTACATTTTTTCCTTTGGCGAGCACCTTGTGTTGGGGTGATTTGGATATATATATATATATATATCCACTTGGATGTAGGTGTTCATAAATTATTGACATTACCCTTGAGGTAAAAGGTTGGGAGGCGAAACTATAAGCTGCTATCTTTCTCTGTGTTTGATTAAAACTTTGGACCCATAAATATCACGTGAGTGTTAGCAATTGTGAAAGATTAAATAATAGTTGAGTATGTGGAGTTTGCTAAATCAAAGCTCTGACATAGACCCTTCCTGAAAATAAGATGAATTGCAATTGTTTGATGACTAAGAATGAAGTTTGTTAGTTTTCAAGAAAGTTTATGGTCTATGCTTTAACATGTGAATAGCTTGTTACTTGATCATGAAAAGTTTTATGAGATGAACTACTGTTATGACATATAATGATGCTAGAAAAGGTGATTGAAATTATCATTGATCAAACTTATGCACCTGCTAGCATTCACACTTCATAAATTCTTTCTTTTATCATTTACCTACTCGAGGACGAGCAGGAATTAAGCTTGGGGATGTTGATATGTCTCCAACGTATCTATAATTTATGAAATATTCATGCTATTATATTATCTGTTTTAGATGTTTAATGGGCTTTATTATACACTTTTATATTATTTTTGGTACTAACCTATTAACCAGAGGCCCAGCCCATATTGCTGCTTTTTTGCCTATTTCAGTGTTTCACGGAAAAGGAATATCAAACGGAGTCTAAACGGAATGAAACCTTCGAGAGAGTTATTTTTGGAACGGAAGCAATCTAGGAGACTTCGAGTTGAAGTCAGGGAAGCTTCAAGGTGGCCACGAGGCAGCGAGGCGCGCCCTACCCCCCTGGGCGCGCCCCCCACCCTTGTGGGCCCCTCGTGGCTCCCCTGACCGACTTCTTTTGCCTATATATACCCACGTACCCTAAAACATTAAGGAGCGGAATAGATCGGGAGTTCCGCCGCCGCAGGCCTCGGTAGCCACCAAAAACCAATCGGGACCCTGTTCCGGCACCCTGCCGGAGGGCGGATCCCTCACCGGTGGCCATCTTCATCATCCCGGCACTCTTCATGATGAGGAGGGAGTAGTTCACCCTCGGGGCTGAGGGTATGTACTAGTAGCTATGTGTTTGATCTCTCTCTCTCTCTCTCGTGTTCTTAATTTGGCACGATCTTGATGTATCGCGAGCTTTGATATTATAGTTGGATCTTATGATGTTTCTCCCCCTCTACTCTCTTATAATGGATTGAGTTTTCCCTTTGAAGTTACCTTATCGGATTGAGTCTTTAAGGATTTGAGAACACTTGATGTATGTCTTTCGTGTGCTTATCTGTGGTGACAATGGGATATTCACGTGATCCACTTGATGTATGTTTTGGTGATAAACTTGCGGGTTCCGTGACCTTGGGAATCTATGCATAGGGGTTGGCACACGTTTTCGTCTTGATTCTCCGGTAGAAACTTTGGGGCACTCTTTGAAGTACTTTGTGTTGGTTGAATAGATGCATCTGAGATTGTGTGATGCATATTGTATAATCATGCCCATGGATACTTGAGGTGACAATGGGGTATCTAGGTGACATTAGGGTTTTGGTTGATTTGTGTCTTAAGGTGTTATTCTAGTATGAACTCTATGATAGATCGAACGGAAAGAATAGCTTCATGTTATTTTACTACAGACTCTTGAATAGATAGATCAGAAAGGATACCTTTGAGGTGGTTTCGTACCCTACCATAATCTCTTCGTTTGTTCTCTGCTATTAGTGACTTTGGAGTGACTCTTTGTTGCATGTTGAAGGATAGTTATATGATCCAGTTATGTTATTATTGTTGAGAGAACTTGCACTAGTGAAAGTACGAACCTTAGGCCTTGTTTCCTACCATTGCAATACCGTTTACGCTCACTTTTATCGCTTGCTACCTTGCTGTTTTTATATTTTCAGATTACAGATACCTTATCTACCATCCATATTGCACTTGTATCACCATCTCTGCGCCAAACTAGTGCACCTATACAATTTACCATTGTATTGGGTCTGTTGGGGACACAAGAGACTCTTTGCTATTTGGTTGCAGGGTTGTTTGAGAGAGAGACCATCTTCATCCTACACCTCCAATGGATTGATAAACCTTAGGTCATTCACTTGAGGGAAATTTGCTACTGTCCTACAAACCTCTGCACTTGGAGGCCCAACAACGTCTACAAGAAGAAGGTTGTGTAGTAGACATCAGATTACCGTACCACTCTGGTGCAGATCGTACTCCGGTTGACCTACGAGGTTTGGTAGTAATCTTGATCTGAAGTTTCATGATCATCGTCATTAGCTTCCTCGCTAACTAGTGTAGGAATCACTGGAACTGATTTCTATGATGAACTACTTTCCAATTCGGGAGAAGGTAGAATTACCTTGTCAAGTTCTACTTTCCTCCCACTCACTTCTTTCAAGAGAATCTCCTTCTCTAGAAAGGATCCATTCTTAGCAACAAAGTTTTTGCCTTCGGATCTGTGATAGAAGGTGTACCCAACAGTTTCCTTTGGGTATCATATGAAGATGCACTTCTCTCATTTGGGTTCGAGCTTATCAGGTTGAAGCTTTTTCACATAAGCATCACAACCCCAAACTTTAAGAAATAACAACTTTGGTTTCTTGCCAAACCACAACTCATAAGGTGGCGTCTCAATGGATTTCGATGGTGCCCTGTTTAACATGAATGTAGCTGTCTCTAATGCATAATCCCAAAACGATAGTGGTAAATCGGTAAGATACATCATAGATCACACCATTTATCCAATAAAGTGCGGTTACGATGTTCGGACACACCATTATGCTGTGGTGTTGCAGGTGGCGTGAGCTATGAAACTATTCCACATTGTTTTAAATGAAGGCCAAACTCGTAACTCAAATATTCTCTTCCATGATCAGATTGTAGAAACTTTATTTTCTTGTTATGATGATTATCCACTTCACTCTAAAATCCTTTGAACTTTTCAAATGTTTCAGACTTGCTTTTCATTAAGTAGATATACTCATATCTGCTCAAATCAGCTGTGAAGGTCAGAAAATAATGATACCCGCCACGAGCATCAACACTCATTGGACCGCATACATCGGTATGTATTATTTCCAATAAGTCACTAGCTCGTTCCATTATTCAAGAGAACGGAGTTTTAGTCATCTTGCCATAAGGCACGGTTCGCAAGCATCAAATGATTCATAATCAAGTGATTCCAAAAAGTCCATCAGCATGGAGTTTCTTCATTCGCTTTACACCGATATGACCCAAATGGCAGTGCCACAAATAAGTTGCACTATTATTATCAACTTTGCATCTTTTGGCATCAATACTATGAATATGTGTATTACTACGATTGAGATTCAATAAACCATCAACATTGGGTGTATGACCATATAAGGTTTTATTCATGTAAACAGAATAACAATTATTCTTTGTCTTAAATGAATAACTGTATTGCAATTAACATGAGCTAATCATATTCATGCTCAATGCAAATACCAAATCATGTTTATTTAGGTTCAACACTAATCCTGAAAGTATAGGGAGTGCTCGATGATGATCATATCAATCTTGGAACCACTTCCAACACACATCGTCACTTTATCCTCAACTAGTCTCTATTTATTCTGCAACTGCTGCTTCGAGTTACTAATCTTAGAAACCGAACAAGTATCAAATACCCAGGGATTACTACGAGCACTAGTAAGGTACACATCAATAATATGTATATCAAATATACCTTTGTTCACTTTGCCATCCTTCTTATCCACCAAATATTTGGGGTAACTCTGCTTCTAGTGACCATTTCCTTTGTAGTAGAAGCACTTAGTTTCAGGCTTAGGTCCAGCTTTGGGCTTCTTCACGGGAGTGACAACTTGCTTGCCATTCTTCTTGAAGTTCCCTTTCTTTCCTTGTGCCCTTTACTTGAAACTAGTGGTCTTGTTTAATCATCAACACTTGATGCTTTTCCTTGATTTCTACCTTCGTCAATTTCAGCATCACGAAGAGCTCGGGAATTTCTTTCGTCATCCCTTGCATATTATAGTTCATCACGAAGTTCCAGTAACTTGGTGATGGTGACTAGAGAACTCTGTCAATCACTATCTTATCTATAAGATTAACTCCCACTTGATTCAAGCGATTGTAGTACCCGGACAACCTGAGCACATGCTCACTGCTTGATCTATTCTTCTCCATCTTTTAGCTATAGAACTTGTTGGAGACTTCATATCTCTCAACTCGGGTATTTGCTTGAAATATTAACTTCAACTTCTGGAACATCTCATATGGTCCATTGATACGTCTCCAACGTATCTATAATATTTGATTGTCCCATGCTATTATGTTACCTGTTTTGGATGTTTATGGGCTTTACTTTACACTTTTATACCATTTTTGGGACTAACCTACTAACCGGAGGCCCAGCCCGAATTGGTGTTTTTTTTTACCTATTTCAGTGTTTCGAAGAAAAGGAATATCAAACGGAGTCCAAACGGGATGAAACATTCGGGAACGATCTTTTTGGAACAAATGCCAACCTGGAGACTTGGAGTGGACGTCAAGCAACAAACGAGGCGGCCACGAGGGTGCCCGGCATGCCCTGTAAGGGTGGGCGTGCCCCCCACCCTCGTGGGCCCCTCGATCGTCCACCGACGTACTTCTTCCTCTTATATATACACACGTACCCTAAAACCATCAGAAGCGACCATGAAAACCTAATTCCACCGCCGCAACCTTCTGTATCTGCGAGATCCCATCTTGGAGCCGTCGCCGGCGCTCCGCCGGAGGGGGAATCCACCATGGAGGGCCTCTACATCATCTCCAAGGCCTCTCCGATGAGTTTTGAGTAGTTTACCATAGACCTTTGGGTCCATAGTTATTAGCTAGATGGCTTCTTCTCTCCCTTTGAATCTCAATACAAAGTTCTCCTTCTTCTTCTTGGAGATTTATTCGATGTAACTCTTTTTGCGGTGTGTTTATCGAGATCCGATGAATTGTGGGTTTATGATCAAGTTTATCTATGAGAAATATTTGAATCTCTTCTGAATTATTTTATGTGTTATTAAGTTATCTTTGCAAGTCTCTTTGAATTATCAGTTTGGTTTGGCCTACTAGATTGATCTTTCTTGCAATAGGAGAAGTGCTTAGCTTTGGGTTCAATCTTGCGGTGTCCTTTCCCAGTGACAGCAGGGGCAGCAAGGCACGTATTGTATTGTTGCCATCGAGGATAAAAAATGGGGTTTATATCATATTGCATGAGTTTATCCCTCTACATCATGTCATCTTTCTTAATGCGTTACTCTGTTCTTCATGAACTTAATACTCTAGATGCAGGCAGGAGTCGGTCGATGTGTGGAGTAATAGTAGTAGATGCAGAATCGTTCAATCTACTTGTCACGGACGTGATGCCTATATACATGATCATGCCTAGATAATCTCATAACTATGCGCTTTTCTATCAATTCCTCGATAGTAATTTGTTCACCCATCGTAATACTTATGCTATCTTGAGAGAAGCCACTAGTGAAACCTATGGCCCCCGGGTCTATCTTTTATAATATAAGTTTTCAATCTACTTTCATTTGCATCTTTTACTATCCAATATATATCATAAAAATACCAAAAATATTTATCTTATCATATTATCTCTATCAGATCTCACTTTTGCAAGTTTCCATGAAGGGATTGGCAACTCCTTTATCGCGTTGGTTGCGAGGTTCTTTTCTGTTTGTGTAGGTGCGTGGGACTTTTGAGGAGCCTCCTACTGGATTTATACCTTGGTTCTCAAAAACTGAGGGAAATACTTACACTACTGTGCTGCATCACCCTTTCCTCTTCAAGGAAAACCAACGCAAGCTCAAGACATAGCAAGAAGGATTTCTGGCGCCGTTGCCGGGGAGGTCTTCGCTCAAGTCAAGACATACCAAGTACCCATCACAAACTCATCTCCCTCGCATTACATTATTTTCCATTTACCTCTCATTTTCCTCTGCCCCTCTTCACCCTTGTCGTTTTATTCGCCCTCTCTTTCCCAATCTTCTTCTCTCTCTTTCGCTTGCCGTTCGTGTGCCTTTTTGCCCTTATGGCTTTACCTAAGAACGTTGATCTCCATCTTAAAAGATTGGAAGATACTGAATTAAACATTAGAAGCTTTATGACCTTACAATTTGAGCGCAATAGTTTCTTTAGAAAAGAGCTTAAAGAACAAAAAAGCTTTATAGAATACCTGAATAAAGAACTTGATGATATGTCTAAAGAGTTTTATGGTTTGAATTCTCAGATTGCTTGTCTTGAAACAGCTATTGCCCAAATTTCTGATAAGCAAGCCACCTTGGTCAATAAGATGGCTGCCAAACCAGAAGAGTTAGGAGAAAATTGGTGGAAATATGCCCTAGAGGCAATAATAAAATGGCTATTATTGTATTTCCTTGTTCATGATAATTGTCTATTATTCATGCTATAATTGTATTGACCGAAACCGCAATACATGTGTGAATACATAGAACACAACATGTCCCTAGTGAACCTCTAGTTGACTAGCTCGTTGATCAACAGATGGTTATGGTTTCCTGACCATGGACATTGGATGTCGTTGATAACGGGATCACATAATTAGGAGAATGGTGTGATGGACAAGACCCAATCCTAAGCATAGCACAAGATCGTGTAGTTCATTTGCGAAAGCTTTTCTAATGTCAAGTATCATTTCCTTAGACCATGAGATTGTGTAACTCCCGGATACCGTAGGAGTGCTTTGGGTGTACCAAACGTCACAATGTAACTAGATGGCTATAAAGGTGCACTACAGGTATCTCCGAAAGTGTCTGTTGGGTTGGCACGAATCGAGACTGGGATTTGTCACTCCGTATGATGGAGAGGTATCTCTGGGCCCACTCGGTAATGCATCATCATAATGAGCTCAATGTGATTAACTAGTTAGTCACGGGATCATACATTACGGAACGAGTAAAGTGACTTGCCGGTAACGAGATTGAACGAGGTATTGGGATACCGACGATCGAATCTCGGGCAAGTAACGTACCGATTGACAAAGGGAATTGCATACGGGATTGCTTGAATCCTTGACATCGTGGTTCATCTGATGAGATCATCGTGGAACATGTGGGATCCAACATGGGTATCCAGATCCCGCTGTTGGTTATTGATCGGAGAACGTCTCGATCATGTCTGCATGGTTCCCGAACCCGTAGGGTCTACACACTTAAGGTTCGGTGATGCTAGAGTTGTTATGGGAAATAGTATGTGGTTACTGAAGGTTGTTCGGAGTCCCGGATGAGATCCCGGACACGACGAGGAGCTCCGGAATGGTCCGAAGGTGAAGATCGGTATATTGGACGAAGGGTATTGGAGTCCGGAATTGTTCCGGGATGACCAGGTGATAACGAGCGTTGGGGGGCCTTATGGGCCAAGGGGAGGGAGCACATCAGCCCACTAAGGGGATGAGCGCCCCTCCCACCCCATCTCACGTAACCAGGAGAGGTGGGGGCGCCACCCCTAGGGCAGCCGCCCCTCCCGGCTTGGGGGGCAAGTTTCCTAGGGGGTGGGGGTGCCCAAACCCATCTAGGGTTTCCCCTATGGCCGCCGCCCCTCCCCTAGGGAACCCTAGGGCGCCTCCCCCTCCTCCCTTCCCCTATATATAGTGAGGGAGAGAGAGGGCAGCCGCACCCTTCCCCTGGCGCAGCCCTCTCCCTCCTCCAACACCTCCTCCTCCTCCGTAGTGCTTGGTGAAGCCCTGCCGGAGAACCACGAGCTCCATCACCACTATGCCGTCGTGATGTCGGAGTTTTCCCTCAACTTCTCCTCTCCCCTTGCTGGATCAAGAAGGAGGAGACGTCCCCGGGCTGTACGTGTGTTGAACGCGGAGGCACCGTTGTTCGGTGCTTAGATCGGATTCGGCCGCGATTTGAATCGCTTCGTGAATGACTCCACCGACCGACTTCTTGTAACGCTTCCACATCACGATTTTCAAGGGTATGAATATGCACTCCCCTCTCTCTCGTTGCTAGTCTCTCCATAGATTGATCTTGGTGATGCGTAGATTTTTTTTGAATTTCTGCTACGTTCCCCAACAGTGGCATCATGAGCTAGGTCTATGTGTAGATTCTATGCACGAGTAGAACACAAGTTGTTGTGGGCGTTGATTTTGTTCAATATGCTTACCGTTACTAGTTCTATCTTGTTTCGACGGTATTGTGGGATGAAGCAGCCCGGACCAACCTTACACGTACACTTACGTGAGACAGGTTCCACCGACTGACATGCACTTGTTGCATAAGGTGGCTAGCGGGTGCCAGTCTCTCCCATTTTAGTCGGATCGGATTCGATGAAAAGGGTCCTTATGAAGGGTAAATAGCAATTGGCATATCATGTTGTGGTTTTGGCGTAGGTAAGAAATGTTCTTGCTAGAAACCTATAGCGGCCACGTAAAAACTTGCAACAACAATTAGAGGACGTCTAACTTGTTTTTGCATCATATGTCGTGTGATGTGATATGGCCAAGAAGGATGTGATGATTGAAATATATGTGATGTATGAGATTGATCATATTCTTGTAATAGGAATCACGACTTGCATGTCGATGAGTATGACAACCGGTAGGAGCCATAGGAGTTGTCTTTATTTATTGTATGACCTGCGTGTCACTGAATAACACCATGTAATTACTTTACTTCATTGCTAAACCATTAGCCATAGTAGTAGAAGTAATAGTTGGTGAGATAACTTCATGGAGACACGATGATGGAGATCATGGTGTCATGCCGGTGATGATGATGATCATGGCACCCCGAAGATGGAGATCAAAAGGAGCAAAATGATATTGGCCATATCATGTCACTATTTGATTGCATGAGATGTTTATCATGTGTTTACATCTTATTTGCTTAGAACGACGGTAGCATAAATAAAATGACCCCTCACTAAAATTTCAAGAAAGTGTTCCCCCTAACTATGCACCTTTGTGAAGGTTCGTTGTTTCAAAGCACCACGTGATGATCGGGTGTGATAGATTCTAACGTTCGCATACAACGGGGGTAAGCCAGATTTACACGTGCAAAACACTTAGGTTGACTTGACGAGCCTATCATGTACAGACATGGCCTCGGAACACAAGAGACCGAAAGGTCAAACATGAGTCTTATAGTAGATACGATCAACATGGAGATGTTCACCGATGATGACTAGTCCGTCTCATGTGATGATTGGACACGACCTAGTTGACTCGGATCATGTATCACTTAGATGACTAGAGGGATGTCTATCTAAGTGAGAGTTCATTAAATAATTAGATGAACTTAATTACCATGAACATAGTCAAAAGGTCTTTGCAAATTATTTCGTAGCTTATGCTTTAGTTCTATTGTTTAAGATATGTTCCTAGAGAAAATTTAGTTGAAAGTTGACAGTAGCAATTATACGGACTGGGTCTGTAAACTGGGGATTGTCCTCATTGCTGCGTAGAAGGCTTATGTCCTTAATGCACCGCTCGGTGTGCTGAACCTCGAACATCGTGTGTGGATGTTGCGAACATCTGACATACACGTTTTGATGACTACATGATAGTTCAGTAATGTTAAACGGTTGAGAATTGAGGCGCCGAAGACGATTTTGAAACGTCGCGGAACATATAAGATGTTCCAAGGGCTGAAATTGGGATTTCAAACTCATGCCCACGTCAAGAGGTATGAGACCTCCGATGTGTTTTCTAGCCTACAAACTAAGGGAGAAGATCTCAATCGTTGAGCATGTGCTCAGATTGTCTGAGTACTACAATCACTTGAATCGAGTGGGAGTTAATCTTCCAGATGAGATAGTGATGTTTCTCCAAAGTCACTGCCACCAAGCTACTAGAGCTTCGTGATGAACTATAACATATTAGGGATAGATATGATGATCCTTGAGCTATTCGCGATGTTTGACACCACGAAAGTAGAAATCAAGAAGGAGCATCAATTGTTGATCGTTAGTGAAACTACTAGTTTCAAAGAGGGCAAGGGCAAGAAGGGATACTTCATGAAACGGCAAATCAGTTGCTGCTCTAGTGAAGAAACCCAAGGTTGAACCCAAACCCGAGACTAAGTGCTTTTGTAATAAGGGAAACGGTCACTGGAGCAGAATTACCCTAGATACTTGGTAGATAAGAAGACAGGCAAGGTCGACAGAAGTATATTGGATATACATTATATTAGTGTGTACTCTACTAGTACTCCTAGTAGCACCATGGTAATAGATACCGGTTTGGTTGCTAAGTGTTAGTAACTCGAAATAAATGGCTACGGAATAAATGGAGACTAGCTAAAGGCGAGGTGACGATATGTGTTGGAAGTATTTCCAAGGTTGATGTGATCAAACATCGCATGCTCCCTCTACCATCGGGATCGGTGTTAAACCTAAATAATTGTTATTTGGTGTTTGCGTTGAGCATAGACATGATTGGATTATGTCTATCGCAATACGGTTATTCATTTAAGGAGAATAATGGTTACTCTGTTTATTTGAATAATACCTTCAATGGTCTTGCACCTAAAATGAATGGTTTATTGAATCTCGATCATAGTGATACACATGTTCATGTCAAAAGATATAAGATAGTAATGATAGTACCACATACTTGTGGCACTGCCTTTTGAGTCATACTGGTATAAAACGCATGAAGAAGCTCCATGTTGATGGATCTTTGGACTCACTCGTTTTTGAAAAGTTTGAGACATGCGAACCATGTCTATTGGTATGTGCGCATGAAGAAACTCCATGCAGATGGATCGTTTGGACTCACTTGATTTTGAATCACTTGAGACATGCAAATCATACCACATGGGCAAGATGACTGAAAAGCCTCGTTTTTCAGTAAGATGGAACAAGCGAGCAACTTGTTGGAAGTAATACATTTTGATGTGTGCAATCCAATCAATGCTGAGGCACGCAGTGAATATCGTTATGCTCTTACTTCACAGATGATTTGAGTAGATGTTGAGTATATTTACTTGATGAAACACAAGTCTGAATTGTTGAAAGGTTCAAGTAATTTCAGAGTGAAGTTGAAGATCTTCGTGACAAGAGGATGAAATATCTATGATATGATCATAGAGATGAATATCTGAGTTACGAGTATGGCACACAATTAAGACATTGTGGAAATTGTTTCACAACTAACACCGCCTGTAACACCATAGTGTGATGGTGTGTCCGAACATCATAGATGCACCCTATTGGATATGGGGAATACCATGATGTCTCTTATCGAATTACCACTATCGTTTATGGATTAGGCATTAGAGACAACCACATTCACTTTAATAGGGCACCACGTAATTCCGTTGAGATGACACTGTATGAACTATGGTTTAGAGAAACCTAAGTTGTCGTTTCTAAAAAGTTTGGGGCTGCGACGCTTATGTGAAAAAGTTTCATCCTGATAAGCTCGAACCCAAAGCGGATACATACATCTTCATAGGACACCCAAAACAGTTGGGTATACCTCCTATTTCAGATCTGGAAGCAAAAGTGATTGTTTCTAGAAATGGGTCCTTTCTCGAGGAAAAGTTTCTCTCGAAAGAATTGAGTGGGAGGATGGTGGAGACTTGATGAGGTTATTGAACCGTCACTACAACTAGTGTGTAGCAGGGCACATGAAGTTGTTCCTGTGGCGCCTACACCAATTGAAGTGGAAGCTGATGATAGTGATCATGGAACTTCGGATCAAGTCACTACCAAACCTCGTAGGTTGACAAGGATGCGTACTACTTCAGAGTGATACGTAATCCTGTCTTGGAGGTCATGTTGCTAAACAACAATGAACCTACGAGCTATGGAGAAGTGATGGTGGGCCCGGATTCCGACGAATGGCTCGAGGCCATAAAATCCAAGAGGATCCATGTATGAAAACAAATTATAGACTTTGGAAGAACTACTTGATGGTCGTAAGGCTATTGGGTACACATGGATTTCAAAAGGAAGACGGACAATGATGGTAAGTATCACCATTAATAAAGCTCGACTTGTCGTTAAGATGTTTTCCGACAAGTTCAAGGAGTTGACTGCGATGAGACTTTCTCACTTGTAGCGATGCTAAGAGTCTGTTGGAATTATATTGGTAGTTACTGCATTATTTATGAAATCTTGCAGACAGGATGTCAAAACATTGTTTCCTCGATGATATTCTTGAGGAAAGGTTGTATGTGATACAACCAGGAGGTTTTGTCAATCCTGAAAGATGCTAACAAGTATGCTAAGCTCCAACAATCCTTCTAAGGACTGGAGTAAGCATCTCAGAGTTGGAATATACACTTTGATGAGATGATCAAAGATTTTGGGTTTATACAAAGTTTATGAGAAACTTGTATTTCCAAAGAAGTGAGTGGGAGAATTTCTGATGAGTATATGTTGTTGACATATTGTTGATCAGAAATGATGTAGAATTTCTAGAAAGCATATAGGGTTATTTGAAAAGTGTTTTTCAATGGAAAACCAGGATTAAGCTACTTGAACATTGAGCATCAAGATCTATAAGGATAGATCAAAAATGCTTAATAGTACTTTCAAATGAATACATACCGTGACAAGATTTTGAAGGAGTTTAAAATAGATCAGCAAAGAAGGAGTTCTTGGCTGTGTTATAAGGTGTGAGTAATTGAGTAAGACTCAAGACCTGACCACGGCAGAAGAGAGAGAAAGGACGAAGGTCGTCCCCTATGCTTCAGACGTAGGCTCTACAGTATGCTATGCTGTGTACCGCACCTGAAGTGTGCCTTGCCATGAGTCAGCCAAGGGGTACAAGAGTGATCCAGGAATGGATGACAGGACAGGGGTCAGACTTATCCTTAGTAACTAGTGGACTAAGGAACTTTCTTGATTATGGAGGTGGTAAAAGAGTTCATCATAAAGGGTTACGCCGATGCAAACTTTGACACTAATCCGGATTCTTCTGAGTAGTAAACCGGATTCGTATAGTAGAACAGTTATTTGGAATAGCTCCAAATAGAGCGTGGTAGCTGCATCTAGGAGATGACATAGAGATTTGCAAAGAACACACGGATCTGAAAGGTTCAGATCCGTTGACTAATAACCTCTCTCACAAGCGAGATATGATCAAACCCCATGGGTGTTGATTCATTACAATCACATAGTGATGTGAACTAGATTATTGACTCTAGTGCAAGTGGGAGACTGTTGGAAATATGCCCTAGAGGCAATAATAAAATGGTTATTATTGTATTTCCTTGTTCATGATAATTGTCTATTATTCATGCTATAATTGTATTTACCAGAAACCGCAATACATGTGTGAATACATAGACCACAACATGTCCCTAGTGAGCCTCTAGTTGACTAGCTCGTTGATCAACAGATGGTCATGGTTTCCTGACCATGGACATTGGATGTCATTGATAACGGGATCACATCATTAGGAGAATGATGTGATGGACAAGACCCAATCCTAAGCACATCACAAGATTGTGTAGTTCGTTTATGAAAGATTTTCTAATGTCAAGTATCATTTCCTTAGACCATGAGATTGTGTAACTCCCGGATACCGTAGGAGTGCTTTGGGTGTACCAAACGTCACAATGTAACTGGGTGGCTATAAATGTGCACTACGGGTATCTCCGAAAGTGTCTGTTGGGTTGGCACGAATCGAGACTGGGATTTGTCACTCCGTATGACGGAGAGGTATCTCTGGGCCCACTTGGTAATGCATCATCATAATGAGCTCAATGTGATTAAGTAGTTAGTCACGAGATCATGCATTATGGAACGAGTAAAGTGACTCGCCGGTAACGAGATTGAATGAGGTATTGGGATACCGATGATCGAATCTCAGGCAAGTAACGTAGCGATTGACAAAGGGAATTGCATACGGGATTGCTTGAATCCTTGACATCGTGGTTCATCTGATGAGATCATCGTGGAACATGTGGGATCCAACATGGGTATCCAGATCTCGCTGTTGGTTATTGACCGGAGAACGTCTCGGTCATGTCTGCATGGTTCCCGAACCCGTAGGGTCTACACACTTAAGGTTCGGTGAAGCTAGAGTTGTTATGGGAAATAGTATGTGCTTACCGAAGGTTGTTCGGAGTCCCGGATGAGATCCCGGACATGACGAGGAGCTCCGGAATGGTCCGGAGGTGAAGATCGGTATATTGGATGAAGGGTATTGGAGTCCGAAATTGTTCCAGGGGTACCAGGTGATGACCGGCATGTCCGAAAGGGGTTTCGGAGGCCCCGGCAAGCGTTGGCGGGCCTTATGGGCCAAGGGGAGGGGGCACATCAGCCCACTAAGGGGCTAAGCGCCCCTCCCGCCCCATCTCACGTAACCAGGAGAGGTGGGGGCGCCACCCCTAGGGCAGCCCCCCCCCCCCCCCCGGCTTGGGGGGCAAGTTTCCTAGGGGGTGGGGGTACCCAAATCCATCTAGGGTTTCCCCTATGGCCGCCGTCCCTCCCCGAGGGGTTCCTAGGGCGCCTCCCCATCCTCCCTTCCCCCAATATATAGTGAGGGAGAGAGAGGGCAGCCACACCCTTCCCCTGGCGCAGCCCTCTCCCTCCTCCAACACCTCCTCCTCCTCCGTAGTGCTTGGCGAAGCCCTGCCGGAGAACCACGAGCTCCATCACCACTATGTCATCGTGTTGTTGGAGTTTTCCCTCAACTTCTCCTCTCCCCTTGCTGGATCAAGAAGGAGGAGACGTCCCCGGGCTGTACGTGTGTTGAACGCGGAGGCACCGTTGTTCGGTGCTTAGATCGGATTCGGCCGCGATCTGAATCGCTTCGTGAACGACTCCACCGACCGCGTTCTTGTAACGCTTCCGCATCGCGATTTTCAAGGGTATGAAGATGCACTCCTCTCTTTCTCGTTGCTAGTCTCTCCATAGATTGATCTTGGTGATGCGTAGAATTTTTTTGAATTTCTGCTACGTTCCCCAACAAAAATAATGATGAAGATCTAAAAGTTATTGATGTATCTCCTTTTAAATCTTTGTTTTGCAGTATGAATCTTGATAATGATGGGACTGGAGATGAGTCAACTTTAGTTAAAAGGCATCCCAATAATTTGCAGTTTTTAGATCTTGATGCTAAATTTGGTAAAAGTGGGATTGGAGAGGTCAAGACTTTAAATTGCGTTGAACCCACTATTATGGATTTTAAGGAATTTAATGATGATAATTGTTCTTTAATAGATTGTATTTCCTTGTTGCAATCTATGTTGAATTCTCCTCATGCTTATAGTCAAAATAAAGCTTTTACCAAACATATTGTTGATGCATTGATGCAGTCTTATGAAGGAAAACTTAATTTGGAAGTTTCTATACCTAGAAAACTTTACGATGAGTGGGAACCTACTATAAAAATTAAAATTAAAGATCATGAATGCTATGCTTTATGTGATTTGGGTGCTAGTGTTTCCACGATTCCGAAAACTTTATGTGATGTTCTAGGTTTCCATGATCTTGATGACTGCTCTTTAAATTTACACCTTGCGGATTCCAACGTTAAGAAACCTTTGGGAAGGATCAACTGAAGGAAATATGCCCTAGAGGCAATAATAAAGTTATTATTTATTTCCTTATATCATGATAAATGTTTATTATTCATGCTAGAATTGTATTAACCGGAAACATAATACATGTGTGAATACATAGACAAACATAATGTCACTAGTATGCCTCTACTTGACTAGCTCGTTAATCAAAGATGGTTAAGTTTCCTAACCATAGACATGAGTTGTTATTTAATTAACGGGATCACATCATTAGGAGAATGATGTGATTGACTTGACCCATTCCGTTAGCTTAGCACTTGATCGTTTAGTATGTTGCTATTGCTTTCTTCATGACTTATACATGTTCCTATGACTATGAGATTATGCAACTCCCGTTTATCGGAGGAACACTTTGTGGGTGATTATAAAGGTGCTCTACAGGTGTCTCCAAAGGTACTTGTTGGGTTGGCGTATTTCGAGATTAGGATTTGTCACTCCGATTGTCGGAGAGGTATCTCTAGGCCCTCTCAGTAATGCACATCATTATAAGCCTTGCAAGTAATGTAGCTAATGAGTTAGTTACGAAATGATGCATTATGTAACGAGTAAAGAGACTTGCCGGTAACTAGATTGAACTAGGTATTGAGATACCGACGATCGAATCTCGGCCAAGTAACATACCGATGACAAAGGGAACAACGTATGTTGTTATGCGGTTTGACCGATAAAGATCTTCGTAGAATATGTGGGAGCCAATATGAGCATCCAGGTTCCGCTATTGGTTATTGATCGGAGACGTGTCTCGGTCATGTCTACATAATTCTCGAACCCGTAGGGTCCGCACACTTAAAGTTTGGTGACGGTAATATTATGAGTTTATGTGTTTTGATGTACCTAAGGTAGTTAGGAGTCCCGGATGAGATCGGGGACATGACGAGGAGTCTCGAAATAGTCAAGACGTAAAGATCGATATATTGGATGACTATATTCGGACTTCGGAAAGGTTTCGAGTGATTCGTGTATTTTTCGAAGTACCGGAGAGTTACCGGAATTCGACGGGGAGTATATGGGCCTTATTGGGCCATA
>NC_041391.1:620435190-620476371 GCF_002162155.2 Triticum dicoccoides
TCCTTCTTCCTCTCCCCATCTTTCCTTCTCTCCTACTCCAACAAGGGAAGGAGGAGTCCTACTCCCGGTGGGAGTACCGGGAGTAGGACTCCCCCCTTGGCGCGCCCTCCTCCTAGGTCGGCCGCCTCCCCCCTTGCTCCTTTATATACGGGGGTAGGGGGCACCCCATAGACACAACAATTGATCATTGATCTCTTAGCTGTGTGCGGTGCCCCCCTCCACCATATTCCACCTCGATCATATATCGTAGCGGTGCTTAGGCGAAGCCCTGTGTCGGTAACAAGATCATCACAGTCACCACGTCATCGTGCTGATGAAACTCTCCCTCAAAGCTCGGCTGGATCGGAGTTCGAGGGACGTCATCGAGCTAAACGTGTGCTGAACTCGGAGGTGTCGTGCGTTCAGTACTTGATCGGTCGGATCGTGAAGACATACGACTACATCAACCGCGTTGTGATAACACTTTCGCTTTTGGTCTACGAGGGTACATGGACAACACTCTCCCTTCTCGTTGCTATGCATCACCATGATCTTGTGTGTGCGTAGGAATTTTTTTGAAATTACTACGTTCCCCAATAGTGGCATCCGAGCCAGGTTTTATGCGTAGATGTTATATGCACGAGTAGAACACAAGTGAGTTGTGGGCGATACAAGTCATACTGCTTACCAGCATGTCATACTTTGGTTCGGCGGTATTGTTCGATGAAATGGCTCAGACCGACATTACGCGTACGCTTACGCGAGACTGGTTCTACCGACATGCTTTGCACACAGGTGGCTGGCGGGTGTCTGTTTCTCCAACTTTAGTTGAACTGAGTGTGGCTACACCCAGTCCTTGAGAAGGTTAAAACAACACCAACTTGACAAAACTATCATTGTGGTTTTGATGCGTAGGTAAGAACCGTTCTCGCTCAGCCATAGTAGCCACGTAAAACTTGCAACAACAAAGTAGAGGACGTCTAACTTGTTTTTGCAGGGCATGTTGTGATGTGATATGGTCAAGACGTGATGCTATATTTTATTGTATGAGATGATCATGTTTTGTAACCAAGTTATCGGCAACTGGCAGGAGCCATATGGTTGTCGCTTTATTGTATGCAATGCAATCGCCCTGTAATTGCTTTACTTTATCACTAAGCGGTAGCGATAGTTGTAGAAGCAATAGGTGGCGAAACGACAACGATGCTATGATGAAGATCAAGGTGTCACGCCGGTGACGATGGTGATCATGACGGTGCTTCGGAGATAGTGATCACAAGCACAAGATGATGATGGCCATATCATATCACTTATATTGATTGCATGTGATGTTTATCCTTTATGCATCTTATTTTGCTTTGATTGACGGTAGCATTATAAGATGATCTCTCACTAAATTTCAAGGTATAAGTGTTCTCCCTGAGTATGCACCGTTGTGAAAGTTCTTCGTGCTAAGACACCACATGATGATTGGGTGTGATAGGCTCTACGTTCAAATACAATGGGTGCAAAACAGTTGCACACGCAGAATACTCAGGTTAAACTTGACGAGCCTAGCATATACAGATGTGGCCTCAGAACACTAAGATCGAAAGGTCGAGCGTGAATCATATAGTAGATATGATCAACATAGTGATGTTCACCATTGAAAACTACTCCATCTCACCTTATGATCGAACATGGTTTAGTTGATTTGGATCACGTGATCACTTAGATGATTAGAGGGATGTCTATCTAAGTGGGAGTTCTTAAGTAATATGATTAATTGAACTTTAATTTATCATGAACTTAGTCCTGGTAGTATTTTGCAAATTATGTTGTAGATCAATAGCTCGCGTTATAGCTTCCCTGTGTTTTTTTATATGTTCCTAGAGAAAAACTATGTTTAAAGATGTTAGTAGCAATGATGCGGACTTGGTCCGTGATTTGAGGTTTATCCTCATTGCTGCACAGAATAATTATGTCCTTGATGCACCGCTAGGTGACAACCCTATTGCAGGAGCAGATGCAGATGTTATGAACGTTAGGCTAGCTCAATATGATGACTACTTGATAGTTTTGTGCACCATGCTTTATGGCTTAGAACCGGGACTACAAAAACGTTTTTTGAAACGTCACGGAACATATGAGATGTTTCAAGAGATGAAATTGGTATTTCAGACTCATGCCCGTGTCAAGAGGTATGAGACCTCTGACAAATACTTTGCCTAAAAGATGGAGGAGAATTTCTCAACTAGTGAGCAAGTGCTTAGATTGTCTGAGTACTACAATCGCTTGAATCAAGTGGGAGTTAATCTTCCAGATAAGATAGTGATTGACAGAGTTCTCTAGTCGCCATCACCAAGTTACTAGAACTTCGTGATGAACTATAGTATGCAATGGATGACGAAAATGATTCCCGAGCTCTTCGTGATGCTGAAATCAATGAAGGTAGAAATCAAGAAAAAGCATCAAGTGTTGATGATTGACAAGATCACTAGTTTCAAGAAAAAGGCAAGGTAAAAGAAAGGGAACTTCAAGTAGAATGGCAAGTAAGTTGTCACTCTCCTGAAGAAGCCCAAAGCTGGACCAAAACCTGAAGCTGAGTGCTTCTACTACAAAGGAAATGGTCACTGGAAGTGGAAATGCCCTGAATAGTTGGTGGATAAGAAGGATGGCAAAGTGAACAAGGGTATATTTGATATACAGGTTATTAATGTGTACCTTACTAGTGTTTATAGTAGCCCCTGAGTATTTGATACTTGTTTGGTTGCTAAGATTAGTAACTCGAAACAGGAGTTACAGAATAAACAGAAACTAGTTGAGTGCGAAGTGACGATGTGTGTTGGAAGTGGTTCCAAGATTGATATGATCATCATCGTACACTCCCTATACTTTCGAGATTAGTGTAGAACCTAAATAAATGTTATTTGGTGTTTGCGTTGAGCATAAATATGATTAGATCATGTTTGTTGCGATACGATTATTCATCTAAGACGAAGAATAAATTGTTGTTCTGTTTAGATGAATAAAACCTTCGATGGTCATACACCCAATGAAAATAGTTTGTTGGATCTCGATCGTAGTGATACACATATTCATAATATTGGTGCCAAAAGATGCAAAGTTGATAATGATAGTGCAACTCATTTGTGACACTATCGTTTGGGTCATATCGGTGTAAAGCGCATGAAGAAACTCCATAAAGATGGACTTTTGGAATCACTTTATTATGAATCATTTGATGCTTGCGAACCGTGCCTTATGGGGAAGATGACTAAAACTCCGTTCTCCGGAACAATGGAACGAGCTACTGACTTATTGTAAATAATACATACCGATGTATGCGGTCCAATGAGTGTTGATGCTCGTGGCGGGTATCTTTATTTTCTGACCTCCACAGATGATTTGAGCAGATATGAGTATATCTTCCTAATGAAACACAAGTCTGAAACATTTGAAAAGTTCAAAGAATTTTAGAGTGAAGTGGAGAATCATCATAACAAGAAAATAAAGTTTCTACGATCTGATCGTGGAGGAGAATATTTGAGTTACGAGTTTGGCCTTCATATAAAACAATGTGGAATAGTTTCACAGTTCACACCACCTGGAACACCACAGCGTTATGGTGTGTCCGAACGTCATAACCACACTTTATTGGATATTGTGCGATCTATGATGTCTCTTACCAATTTACCAATATTGTTTTGGGGCTATGCATTAGAGACAGTTGCATTCACTGTAAATAGGGCACCATCGAAATCCGTTGAGACGACGCCTTATGAACTGTGGTTTGGCAAGAAACCAAAGTTGTCATTTCTTAAAAGTTTGGGGCTATGATGCTTATGTGAAAAGTTTCAACCTGATAAGCTCGAACCCAGATCGGAGAAGTGCATCTTCATAGGATACCCAAAGGAAACTGTTGGGTACACCTTGTATCACAGATCCGAAGGCAAGATATTCGTTGCTAAGAATGGACCCTTTCTAGAGAAGAAGTTTCTCTCAAAAGAAGTGAGTGGGAGGAAAGTAGAACTTGATGAGGTAATTGTACCTTCTCCCTTATTGGAAAGTAGTTTATCACAGAAATCGGTTCCAGTGATTCTTACACCAATTAGTGAGGAAGTTAATAATGATGATCATGAAACTTTAGATCAAGTTGCTACCGAACCTCGTAGGTCTTCCAGAGTAAGATCCGCATCAAAGTGGTACGATAATCCTGTTCTGGAAGTCATGTTACTAGACCATGATGAACCTACGAACAATGAGGAAGCGATGATGATCCCAGATTTCGTGAAATGGCTTGAGGCCATAAAATCTGAGATAGGATCCATGTATGAGAACAAAGTGGGGACTTTGGTTGACTTGCTTGATGATCAGCAAGCCATGTTAAATAATTGGATCTTCAAGAGGAAGACGGACACTGATAGTAGTGTTACTATCTACAAAGCTCGACTTGTTGCAAAAGGTTTTCGACAAGTTCAAGGGGTTGACTATGATGAGACTTTCTCACCCATAGTGATGCTTAAGTCTGTCTGAATCATGTTAGGAATTGTCGCGTTTTATGATTATGAAATATGGCAAATGGATGTCAAAACTGCATTCCTGAATGGATTTCTAGAAGAAGAGTTGTATATGATGCAACCAGAAGGTTTTGTCGATCCAAAAGGTGCTAACAAAATGTGCAAGCTCCAGCGATCCATCAATGGACTGGTGCAAGCATCTTGGAGTTGGAATATATGCTTTGATGAATTGATCAAAGCATATGGTTTTATACAGACTTTTTGAAAGGCCTGTATTTACAAGAAAGTGAGTGCGAGCACTACAGCCTCTGTGATAAGAATAGGTGAATGACATATTGTTCATCAGAAATAATGTAGATTTTTTTCGAAAGCATAAAGGAGTATTTGAAATGAGTTTTTCAAAGAAAGACCTCGGTGAAGCTGCTTACACATTGAGCATCAAGATCTATAGAGATAGATCAAGACGCTTGATAAGATTTTTTAATGATTACATACCTTGATAAGATTTTGAAGTAATTCAAAATGGAACAGTCAAAGAAGGAGTTCTTGCCTGTGTTGCAAGGTGTGAAGTTGAGTAAGACTCCAAACCCTATCATAGAAGAAAATACAATGAAAAGTCATTCCCTATGCCTCAGTCATAGGTTCTATAAAGTGTGCTATGCTGTGTACCAGACCTATTGTATACCTTGCTCTGAGTTTGGCAAGGGAGTACAATTTTGATCTAAGAGTAGATCACTGGACAATAGTCAAGAATATCCTTAGTAAGGACTAAGGAGATGTTTCTCGATTATGGTGGTGATAAAAGAGTTCGTCGTAAAGAGTTACATCGATACAAGCTTTTACACTAATCCAGATGACTCTAAGTCCCAATCTGGATACATATTGAAAGTGGGAGAAATTAGCTAGAGTAGCTCCGTGCAGAGCATTGTAGACATAAAATATTTGCAAAATACATACGGCTCTGAATTTTACAAACCCATTGACTAAACTTCTCTCACGAGCAAAACATGATCACACCTTAGTACTCTTTGGGTGTTAATCACATAGAGATGTGAACTAGATTATTGACTCTAGTAAACCCTTTGGGTGTTGGTCACATGACAATGTGAACTATGGGTGTTAATCATATACAGATATGAATATTAGTGTTAAATCACATGATGATGTGAACTAGATTATTGACTCTAGTGTAAGTGGGAAACTGAAGGAAATATGCCCTAGAGGCAATAATAAAGTTATTATTTATTTCCTTATATCATGATAAATGTTTATTATTCATGCTAGAATTGTATTAACCGGAAACATAATACATGTGTGAATACATAGACAAACATAATGTCACTAGTATGCCTCTACTTGATTAGCTCGTTAATCAAAGATGGTTAAGTTTCCTAACCATAGACATGAGTTGTTATTTGATTAATGGGATCACATCATTAGAAGAATGATGTGATAGACTTGACCCATTCCGTTAGCTTAGCACTTGATCATTTAGTATGTTGCTATTGCTTTCTTCATGACTTATACATGTTCCTATGACTATGAGATCATGCAACTCCCATTTACCAGAGGAACACTTTGTGTGCTACCAAAACGTCACAACGTATCTGGGTGATTATAAAGGTGCTCTACAGGTGTCTCCAAAGGTACTTGTTGGGTTGGCGTATTTCGAGATTAGGATTTGTCACTCCGATTGTCGGAGAGGTATCTCTAGGCCCTCTCGGTAATGCACATCATTATAAGCCTTGCAAGTAATGTAGCTAATGAGTTAGTTACGAAATGATGCATTATGTAACGAGTAAAGAGACTTGCCGGTAACTAGATTGAACTAGGTATTGAGATACCGACGATCGAATCTCGGCCAAGTAACATACCGATGACAAAGGGAACAACGTATGTTGTTATGCGGTTTGACCGATAAAGATCTTCGTAGAATATGTGGGAGCCAATATGAGCATCCAGGTTCCGCTATTGGTTATTGATCGGAGACGTGTCTTGGTCATGTCTACATAATTCTCGAACCCGTAGGGTCCGCACACTTAAAGTTTGGTGACGGTAATATTATGAGTTTATGTGTTTTGATGTACCTAAGGTAGTTAGGACTCCCGGATGAGATCGGGGACATGACGAGGAGTCTCGAAATAGTCAAGACGTAAAGATCGATATATTGGATGACTATATTCGGACTTCGGAAAGGTTTCGAGTGATTCGTGTATTTTTCGAAGTACCGGAGAGTTACCGGAATTCGACGGGGAGTATATGGGCCTTATTGGGCCATACGGGAATAGAGGAGAGAGGCCAAAAGGAATGAGGCGTGCGCCCCCCCCCCCTCTGGTCCGAATTGGACAAGGGGTGAAGCCCCCTTTTCCTTCTTCCTCTCCCCCTCTTTCCTTCTCTCCTACTCCAACAAGGGAAGGAGGAGTCATACTGCTGGTGGGAGTAGGAATACCCCATTGGCGCGCCCTCCTCCTAGGTCGGCCGACTCCCCACTTGCTCCTTTATATACGAGGGCAGGGGGCACCCCATAGACAAAACAATTGATCATTGATCTCTTAGCTGTGTGTGGTGCCCCCCTCCACCATATTCCACCTCGATCATATCGTAGCGGTGCTTAGGCGAAGCCCTGCATCGGTAGCAACATCATCACCGTCACCACGCCATCGTGCTGACGAAACTCTCCCTCAAAGCTCGGCTGGATCGGAGTTCGAGGGACGTCATTGAGCTGAACGTGTGCTGAACTCGGAGGTGTCGTGCGTTCGGTACTTGATCGATCGGATCGTGAAGACATACGACTACATCAACCGCGTTGTGCTAATGCTTCTGCTTTCGGTCTACGAGGGTACGTGGACAACACTCTCCCCTCTCGTTGCTATGCATCACCATGATCTTGCGTGTGTGTAGGATTTTTTTTGAAATTACTACGTTCCCCAACATCAACGATGTTCTTATTGTTGCAAATACGAACTATGTGCCCGTGATTTTATCGTTCTTGACATAGATTGTAATCTTTTATGTCCTATTATTCTTGGTAGACCTTTCCTTAGAACGATTGGTGCAATTATTGATATGAAGGAAGGAATTTTAGATTCCAATTTCCATTAAGGAAAGGCATGGAGCACTTTCCAAGAAATAAAGTTAAATTACCTTATGAATCTATCATGCAAGCTACTTATGAATTGAGTGCCAAAGATGCTAATACTTAGATCTATCCTCGCTTTTATGCCTAGCTAAGGGCGTTAAACGATAGCGCTTGTTGGGAGGCAACCCAATTTTATTTTTGTTTCTTGCTTTTTGCTTCTGTTTAGTAATAAATATTTCATATAGCTTCAGTTTAGATGTGTTTTGATGTTTTAATTAGTGTTTTTGCCAAGTAGAACCTATAGGATAACCTATGGTAATAGTTAATTTGATTCTGCTGAAAAACGGAAACTTTGTGCTCACGAGAAAAAATTCAATAAATCACAGAAACATGCTTTTGTGTTGATTGTTTTTTCTGTAGATCAGTAGACAAATTTTCTAGGACTTCCTATTTTGGTAGGATTTTTAGAGTTCCAGAAGTATTCGAAAGTTACATATTTCTATAGACTGTTCTGTTTTTGACAGATTCTGTTTTTCGTGTGTTGTTTGCTTATTTTGATGCATCTATGGCTAGTATTTGGGGGTATGAACCATAGAGAAGTTGGAATACAGTAGGTTTAACACCAATATAAATAAAGAATGAGTTTATTACAGTACCTTATGTGGTGGTTTTTCTTTCTTACACTAATGGAGCTTATGAGATTTCCTGTTGAGTTTTGTGTTGTGAGGTTTTCAAGTTTTGGGTAAAAATTTGATGGACTATGGAATAAGGAGTGGTAAAAGCCTAAGCTTGGGGATGCCCATGGCACCCCAAGATGTTCAAGGACAACCAAAAGCCTAAGCTTGGGGATGCCCCGGAAGGCATCCCCTCTTTCGTCTTCGTCTATCGGTAACTTTACTTGGAGCTATATTTTTATTCGCCACATGATATGTGTTTTGCTTGGAGCGTCTTGTATGATATTAGTATTTGATTTTTAGATTTCCACAATCATCCTTGTTTTACACACCTTTTAGGAGAGAAATAATTGATTTGGAATTTATTAGAATACTCTATCTGCTTCACTTATATCTTTTGAGCTAGATAGTTTTGCTCTAGTGCTTCACTTATACTTTTTAGAGCACGGCGATGGTTTAATTTTGTAGAAATTGTTGATCTCTCATGCTTCACTTATACTATTTTGAGAGTATTCTAGAACAACACGGTATTTTCTATGGTTATAAAATTGGTCTTAGAATGATGAGCATCCAAGTTGGGTATAATAAAAACTATCATAGAAGTGAATTGGATGCTATGATCAATTTGATGCTTGATAATTGTTTTGAGATATAGAGGTGGTGATATTAGAGTCATGCTAGTTGATGTAATTGTTAATTTAAAGAATACTTTTGTTGAATTTGGCAAGTCCCGTAGCGTGCACGTATGGTAAAAGTTGTGTAACAAATTTATTGCATGGGGTGCTCTTTTGATTGCCTTCCCTTGTGTGGAGGTCGGGGGCGCGCGATGGTTAACTCCTACCAACCTCCCCCCTAGGAGCTTGCGCGTAGTGCTTGGTTTTTGATGACTTGTAGATTTTTTCAATAAATATGTGAGTTCTTTATGACTAAGGTTGAGTCCATGGATTATACGCACTCTCACCTTCCATCATTGCTAGCCTCTTCGGTACCGTGCATTGCCCTTTCTCACCATGAGAGTTGGTGCAAACTTCGCCGGTGCATCCAAACCCCGTGATACGATATGCTCTATCACACATAAACCTCCTTATATCTTCCTCAAAACAGCCACCATACCTACCTATTATGGCATTTCCATAGCCATTCCGAGATATATTGCCATGCAAATTTCCACTGTTCCGTTCATCGTGACACGTATCATCATTGTCATATTGCCTTGCATGATCATGCAGTTGACATCGTATTTGTGGCAAAGCCACCATTGCATAATTTTTCATACATGTCACTCTTGATTCATTGCCCATCCCGGTACACCGCCGAAGGCATTCATATAGAGTCATATCTTGTTCTAGTTTTGAGTTGTAACTCATGAGTTGTAAATAAATAGAAGTGTGATGATCATCATTATTAGAGCATTGTCCCTTATAAAAAAGGCCAAAAAGAAGAAGAAAAAAGAAAGGCCAAAGAAAAAAAAGGCCAAAAAAGGCCCAAAATATATAAAGGGGACAATGTTACTATCTTTTTCCACACTTGTGCTTCAAAGTAGCACCATGTTCTTCATATAGAGAGTCTCATTTGTTGTCTCTTTCATATACTAGTGGGAATTTTTCATTATAGAACTTGGCTTGTATATTCCAATGATGGGCTTCCTCAAAATGCCCTAGGTCTTCATGAGCAAACAAGTTGGATGCACACCCACTTAGTTTTTTTGTTGAGCTTTCATACTTTTATAGCTCTAGTGCATCCGTTGCATGGCAAACCCTACTCCTCATGTTGACATCAATTGATGGGCATCTCCATAGCCCATTGATTAGCCTCGTCAATATGAGACTTTCTCCTTTTTTGTCTTCTCCACACAACCTCCATCATCATATTCTATTCCACCCATAGTGTTATATCCATGGCTCACGCTCATGTATTGCGTGAAAGTTGAAAAAAGTTTGAGATTGCTAAAGTATGAAACAATTGCTTGGCTGAAACCGAGGTTGTGCTTGATGGGAGTATTTTGTGTGAGGAAAATGAAACATAGCCTAACTATATGATTTTGTAGGGATGAACTTTCTTTAGCCCACAAGTGTAGAGGGATAGATCTTGGTTTTAGAGTCTTTCAAATTCTTCATAGTGATCAACAGATATAAATCCGAAGTGACTCAGAGAATAGAGCTATCCTCCCCGGCAATGGCGCCAGAAATTAGTCTTGATGACCCACAAGTGTAGGGGGTCGCAACAGCTTTCGAGGGTAAAGTATTCAACCCAAATTTATTGATTCGACACAAGGGGAGCCAAAGAATATTCTTGAGTATTAGCAGTTGAGTTGTCAATTCAACCACACCTGGATAACTTAGTATCTGCAGCAAGGTATTTAGTAGCAAAGTAATATGATAGTAGTGGTAACGGTGATAAAAGGTAAAGATAGTAATAGCAATATTTTTGGTGTTTTGTAGTGATTGTAATAGTAGCAATGGAAAAGTAAATAAGCGAATCACAATATGTGAAAAGCTCGTAGGCAATGGATCAGTGATGGATAATTATGCCGGATGCGATTCCTCATGTAATAGCTATAACATAGGGTGACATAGAACTAGCTCCAATTCATCAATGTAATGTAGGCATGTATTCCGTAAATAGTCATACGTGCTTATGGAAAAGAACTTGCATGACATCTTTTGTCCTACCCTCCCGTGGCAGCGGGGTCCTAGTGGAAACTAAGGGATATTAGGGCCTCCTTTTAATACAGAACCGGACCAAAGCATTAACACATGGTGAATACATGAACTCCTCAAACTACGGTCATCATCGAGAAGTATCCTGATTATTGTCACTTCGGGGTTGTCGGATCATAACACATAATAGGTGACTATAGACTTGCAAGATAGGATCAAGAACACACACATATTGATGAAAACATAATAGGTTCAGATCTGAAATCATGGCACTCGGGCCCTAGTGACAAGCATTAAGCATAGCAAAGTCATAGCAACATCAATCTCAGAACATAGTGGATACTAGGGATCAAACCCTAACAAAACTAACTTGATTACATGATAAATCTCATCCAACCCATCACCGTCCAGCAAGCCTACGATGGAATTACTCACGCACGGCGGTGAGCATCATGAAATTGGTGATGGAGGATGGTTGATGATGACGACGGTGACGAATCCCCCTCTCCGGAGCCCCGAACGGACTCCAGATCAGCCCTCCCGAGAGAGATTAGGGCTTGGCAGCGGATCTGTATCATAAAACGCGATGAAACTTTCTCTATGATTGTTTTCTCCCCGAGACGGAAGATATGGAGTTGGAGTTGAGGTCGGTGGAGGTCCAAGGGGCCCACGAGATAGGGGGGCGCGCCCCCCTGTCTCGTGGACAGGCCGTGGGCCCCCTCGTGTATTTCTTTCACCCAGAAATTCTTATTAATTCCAAAAAGTGCCTCCGTGGATTTGCAGGTCATTCCGAGAACTTTTCTTTTCTACACATAAAACAACATCATGGCAGTTCTGCTGAAAACAGCGTCAGTCCGGGTTAGTTTCATTCAAATCATGCAAGTTAGAGTCCAAAACAAGGGCAAAAGTGTTTGGAAAAGTAGATACGTTGGAGACGTATCAACTCCCCCAAGCTTAAACCTTTGCTTGTCCTCAAGCAATTCAGTTGATAAACTGAAAGTGATAAAGAAAAACTTTTACAAACTCTGTTTGCTCTTGTTGTTGTAAACATGCAAAGCCATCATTCAGGTTTCAACAATATTATAAACTAACCATACTCACAATAACACTTAGGTATCACAATTACTCATATCAATGGCATAATCAGCTAGTGAGCGATAATAATAAAACTCGAATGACTTTCTCAAAACAATCATAACATGATATAACAAAATGGTATCTCGCTAGCCCTTTCTGAGACCGCAAAACATAAATGCAGAGCACCTTTAAAGATCAAGGACTGACTAAGCATTGTAATTCATGGTAAAAGAGATCCAGTCAAGTCATACTCAATATAAATCAATAATAATGAACGCAAATGATAGTGTGCTCTCCAGCGGGTGCTTTTTAATGAGAAGGTGATGACTCAACATAAAAATAAATAGATAGGCCCTTCGGAGAGGGAAGCGGAGATTTGTATAGGTGCCAGAGCTCGAATTTTAAAACAGAAATTAAATAACATTTTGAGCGGCATACTTTCGTTGTCAACGCAACAACTATGAGATGGTTGTATCTTCCATACTACATGCATTATAGGCAGTTCCCACGCAGAATGGTAAAGGTTTATACTCCCCCAACCACCAACAAGCATCAATCCATGGCTTGCTCGAAACGACGAGTGCCTCCAACTAACAACAGCCCTGGGGGAGTTTTGTTTAATTATTTTGATTTGCTTTGATCTTTTTGGATCATGGGACTGGGCATCCCGGTTACCGGCCCTTTCTCGTGAATGAGGAGCGGAGTCCACTCCTATGAGAATAACCCACCTAGCATGGAAGATATAGGCAGCCCTAGTGGAAACATGAGCGGCTAGAGCATACAAAACAGAATTTCATTTGAAGGTTTAGAGTTTGGCACATACAAATTTACTTGGAACGGCAGGTAAATACCGCATATAGGAAGGTATGGTGGACTCATATGGAACAACTTTGGGGTTTACGGAGTTTGGATGCACAAGCAGTATTCCCGCTTAGTACAGCTGAAAGCTAGCAAAAGACTGGGAAGCGAGCAACTGAGAGAGCGACAACAGTCATAAACATGCATTAAAACTAATTCACACCGAGTACAAACATGAGTAGGATATAATCCACCATGAACATAAATATCGTGAAGGCTATGTTGATTTTGTTCAACTACATGCGTGAACATGTGCCAAGTCGAGTCACTCAATTCATTCAAATGAGGATACCATCCCATCATACCACATCATAATCATTCTAATAGCATGTTGGCATGCAAGGTAAACCATTATAACTCAAAGCTAATCAAGCATGGCACAAGCAACTATAATCTCTAAATATTATTGCAAATATGTTTACTTCATAATAAGTTGAATCAGGAACGATGAACTCATCATATTTACAAAAACAAGAGAGGTCGAGTTCATACTAGCTTTTCTCATCTCAATAAGTTCATCATATATCGTCATTATTGCCTTTCACTTGCATGACCGAACGATGTGTATAATAATAGGAGTGTACGTGCATTGGACTAAGCTGGAATCTGCAAGCATTCAACTCAAGAGAGAAGACAAATAATATGGGTTCTAAGTTAAATAAACAATCATGCATATAAGACCCACTAAACATTTTCAATATGGTCTTCTCGACCCCCAAAGAAAAGAAAATAAAACTATTTACACGGAAAAACTCCCAACAAGTAAAAGAAGAACAAGAAATCTTTTTGGGTTTTCATTTTAATTCTACTACAAGCATGGAAATTAAACTAACTAATTTTTTTGGTTTTTCTCAAATTTTATCAAACACACAAGAAGAAAACTAAAAAAAGAAATTTAAACTAACATGGATAATACAATGAAAAAGTATGAGCACCGACGACCAGTGTGTGAACATGAATGTAAAGTCGGTGAGAAATGCGTACTCCCCCAAGCTTAGGCTTTTGGCCTAAGTTGGTCTAATACCAGGGACCGCCTGGCTGATATCCATAAGTGAAACCGGGGTCGTACTGAGATGCAGCGGCAACTGCCTCCTGAGCTGCAGCGTGTCGGCGAGCTGCCTCCGCTCTCCTTTCGTGTTCAGCTGATTCCTCTCTAGTAACAACATATCTTCCTTTTGCCTGATACTCAAAAAGGTAGGGAGCAGGAAGAGTAACATGGACGACGTTGCGTCTGTCATAGGTTAGTCGATATTGGAGGAATTGGTCATTCCTCCCAAGAAATTGATGACTGACCATAGCTTCATAATCCAAATAAAAAGGAGGTATTATCATATCTCCCTCTCGTGGGGCTATACCAAGATAATTAGCCACACGGGTTGCATAAATTCCTCTAAATAAATTTCCCTTTATACTATTATTCTGCAACCTTCGTGCAACTATTGCCCCCAAGTTATAACCTTTATAACCTAACACAGCACTCTTGAGGATACTTAGATCAGGGACACACATGTGACATGCTTCATCCTTACCATTAATACATCTACCGATGAAGAGAGCAAAATAATGTATAGCAGGAAAATGAATGCTCCCTATGGTAGCTTGTGATATGTCCCTAGACTCTCCCACAGTAATACTAGCAAGGAAATCTCTAAATTCAGATTTGTGAGGATCATTAATATTACCCCACTGCGGGAGTTTGCAAGCAGTTGTAAAATCCTCTAAGTCCATGGTATAAGATGTATCATAAATATCAAATATGACACTAGGAGAATTACGCGTACAGTTATATTTAAACCTCCGCACAAAGGAATCAGTCAATTGATAGTACTGGGGACACTTATCTTGTAGGAAGTCCTCCAGCTCAGCATTACGCACATACGCGTCAAATTCCTCCTTGAAGCTTGCTTTGACCATAAAATCATCAGATGGCCACTCACAAACTCCTCAAACTACGGTCATCACCGAGAAGTATCCCGATTATTGTCACTTCGGGGTTGTCGGATCATAACACATAATAGGTGACTATAGACTTCCAAGATAGGATCAAGAACACACATATATTGATGAAAACATAATAGGTTCAGATCTGAAATCATGGCACTCAGGCCCTAGTGACAAGCATTAAGCATAGCAAAGTCATAGCAACATCAATCTCAGAACATAGTGGATACTAGGGATCAAACCCTAACAAAACTAACTTGATTACATGATAAATCTCATCCAACCCATCACCATCCAGCAAGCCTACGATGGAATTACTCACGCACGGCGGTGAGCATCATGAAATTGGTGATGGAAGATGGTTGATGATGACGACGGCGACGAATCCCCCTCTCCGGAGCCCCGAACGGACTCCAGATCAGCCCTCCCGAGAGAGATTAGGGCTTGGCGGCGGCTCCGTATCGTAAAACGTGATGAAACTTTCTCTCTGATTTTTTCTCCCCGAGACGGAAGATATGGAGTTGGAGTTGAGGTTGGTGGAGGTCCAGGGGGCCACGAGATAGGGGGGCGTGCCCTACAGGGGGGCGCCCCCCTGTCTCGTGGACAGGCCATGGGCCCCCTCGTGTATTTCTTTCACCCATAAATTCTTATTAATTCCAAAAAGTGCCTCCATGGATTTGCAGGTCATTCCGAGAACTTTTCTTTTCTACACGTATAACAACATCATGGTAGTTCTGCTGAAAACAACGTCAGTCCGGGTTAGTTTCATTCAAATCATGCAAGTTAGAGTCCAAAACAAGGGCAAAAGTGTTTGGAAAAGTAGATACGTTGGAGACGTATTAGTCACCTAGCGGTGCATCAAGGACATAATTCTTTTGTGCAGCAATGAGGATACACCTCATATCATGGACCCAGTCCGCATCATTGCTACTATCATCTTTCAACTTAGTTTTATCTAGTAACATATAAAACATAGGGAAGCTATAACGCGAGCTATTGATCTACAACATAATTTGCAAAATACTATCAAGACTAAGTTTATGATAAATTAAAGTTCAATTTATCATTAAGGACAGTATAACCGCACCTAAAGTGAGCCCTCTCAGCACTTTGCGTTTTTGACCATCCATTTACACGATCTGGACATTTCTGGTCGTCAGATCTCACATGTAGAGCCATCTATCCGGCCACTGGCCCAGCTGTCCTATGGGCTGCTGCTCCAGAGGCGGAAAGCAAGCCCTGTGGCTAACTGGGCCGGCGGGTGCTACGTCTTGAGCTTGCGTTAGTTTTCCTTGAAGAGGAAAGGGTGATGTGATACGTCTCCAACATATCTATAATTTTTGATTGTTCCATGCTATTATATTATCTGTTTTGAATGATTATGGGCTTTATTATACACTTTTATATTACTTTTGGGACTAACTTATTAACCGGAGGCCCAGCCCATATTGTTGTTTTATTGCCTGTTTCAGTATTTCGAAGAAAAGGAATATCAAATGGAGTCCAAACGGAATGAAACTTTTGGCAAAGTTATTTTTGGAATAGAACCAATCCGAGGAACTTGGAGTGCACGTCAGAAGATCCTCGAGGAGGCCATGATATAGGGGGGGCGCCCTACCCTCATGGGCCCCTCGAGGCTCCCCCGACCGACTTCTTTCACCTATATAAGCCTACGTACCCTAAAAACATCGAATGTCAAGATGGATCGGGAGTTCCGCCGCCGCAAGCCTCTGTAGCCACCAAAAACCTCTCGGGAGCCAGTTCTGGCACCCTGCCAGAGGGGGGATCCTTCACCGGTGGCCATCTTCATCATCCCGGCGCTCTCCATGACGAGGAGGGAGTAGTTCACCCTCGAGGCTGAGGGTATGTACCAGTAGCTATGTGTTTGATCTCTCTCTCTCTCGTGTTCCCTCTATGGCACGATCTTGATGTATCCTGAGCTTTGCTATTGTAGTTGGATCTTATGACGTTTTTTCTCCCTCTACTCTCTTGTGATGAATTGAGTTTCCCCTTTGAAGTTATCTTATCGGATTGAGTCTTTTATTTGAGAACACTTGATGTATGTCTTGCCGTGCTTATCTGTGGTGACAATGGGATATCATGTGCCACTTGATGTATGTTTTGCTGACCAACTTGCGGGTTCCGCCCATGAACCTATGCATAGGGGTTGGCACACGTTCTTGACTCTCCGGTAGAAACTTTGGGGCACTCTTTCAAGTACTCTGTGTTGGTTGAATAGATGAATCTGAGATTGTATGATGCATATCGTATAATCATGCCCACGGATACTTGAGGTGACAATGGAGTATCTAGGTGACATTAGGGTTTTGGTTGATTTGTGTCTTAAGGTGTTATTCTAGTACGAACTCTTGAATAGGTTGATCTGAAAGAATAACTTTGAGGTGGTTTTGTACCCTACCATAATCTCTTTGTTTGTTCTCCGCTATTAGTGTCTTTGGAGTGACTCTTTGTTGCATGTTGAGGGATTGTTATATGATCTATCTATGTTATTATTGTTGAGAGAACTTGCACTAGTGAAAGTATGAACCTTAGGCCTTGTTTTCTACCATTGCAATATCGTTTACGCTCACTTTTATCATTAGTTACCTTGCTGTTTTTATAATTTCAGATTACAAATACTTTTATCTACCATCCATATTGCACTTGTATCACCATCTCTTCGCCGACCTAGTGCACATATACAATTTACCATTGTATTGGGTGTGTTGGGGACACAAGAGACTCTTTGTTATTTGGTTGCAGGGTTGTTTGAGAGAGACCATCTTCATCCTACGCCTCCCACGGATTGATAAACCTTAGGTCATCCACTTGAGGGAAATTTGCTACTATCCTACAAACCTGTGCACTTGCAGGCCCAACAACGTCTACAAGAAGAAGGATGTGTAGTAGACATCAAGCTCTTTTCTGGCGCCGTTGCCGGAGAGGTGAGTGCTTGAAGGTATATCTTTAGATCTTGCAATCGAATCTTTTTGTTTCTTGTTTATCACTAGTTTAGTTTATAAAAGAAAACTACAAAAAAATGGAATTTAGTTTGTCTCATACGCTTCATCTTTTTAATATCTTTCGTGAGTATGATGGAAAGGAAAATTGTGCTCAAGTGCGAGAAGAAGAAATCTATAAAATGTTTGTCACTAAATCTTTGAATGATGAGCATGATTGCAATGTTATTAGTATAAATTCCTTGAATATCCATAGTACTAATGATGATTGCACTAGTCATGATGAAAATATCTCTTATGAGCATGTCAAATTATGTGGAGTGCATGTTTGCATGAACACACCGAATAGAGAAGATATATATTGCAAGAGGCATAAGTATTTAGAAACTAAAAGGTTGCAAGAAAGTCTTGATGTTTGTGCTGAAAAATTCAATATTTTTCGCGCTCCTTGTGAACTTTGCAATGAACGTGGTCATTTAAATCTCCAATGCAAATTGTTTCATGACCAAATCGTATCCAAAAATTGTGATAATTTGATTACCCTTGAGCATCATAAAGAACTTAGTCTTCTTTTGGGGTATGAAGAAATGAAACGTATAACTGAGGGTATTCCCAAATTTAATCTTGATAGATTTCTTGATTTTGATCTAGAGAAGATTTATTTGTATTGTGCGGTGAATTGCATTGAAAATCCTTATATTGCCAATTACATAAAGAAAAGAAAGCAAATAGAAGATGATGAGAATACTAATGAAAGGGAAGAGACTTCCGAATCTCCTCCTATTATTTCTTATGATGAATCAGGTAATGAGGAGGAGCTTTCTATTGAACCAATCCCATCAATAAAGAAGGTTGAACCCACACATAATGTGAAGAAGAAAAGGAAGAGAATGAGCAGCAAAGGTAAAAAGGTATCCCTTCCAAATGATGTTGCTCCTACTACTCATTGTGATGATGATAATTGCTATATTATTGGTGCTATCCATACTACTAATGATGAGAGTGATTATGCTTATGATATGGAAGACCCAAGCTTGGGGAAGCTATGTTTGATGAGTATGAAATATTTGAGAATATATTTGCTGGAATTAATGTTTGTCCCAAGCTTGGGGATGCTACTTTTAATGAAGATGATATTTTTAGCATCCCAAGTTTTGATATGCAAAGTTGTTATGATGATAGCATACCTCTTTATGATGATTATATTGATGAAAGTGGGTTTGGAAGAGTGTCAACTTTAGGTAGTATTGATCCCACTATTTTGGAGGATGTTGAATCTTATTGTGATGAATATGAAAGTGGATTTGGAAGAGTGTCAACTTTATTTAGTGATTCCACTATCTTGGAAGAGGTTTCAATCGATTATGATGAGAACGAAGTTGCTACTTATGATGATTATTGTGATGTAACTTATGCTATAAAAAGTAGTGATAATTATATTTATAAAACTTGTCATCATTATGATTACCCTTTTTCTAAACATTACTCTTTTAATGTGGAAACAATTTTTAGTGTTCAAGTCTCTTATGATACTCCCACCATTCCGAATGAGAAGAATTTTGCTTATGTGGAGAGTAGTAAAAATTATATGCTTGTAGATCATGAAAAGAATGCTTTAGGTGATGGTTATATTGTTGAATTCATTCATGATGCTACTGAAAACTATTATTAGGGAGGAACATATGCTTGTAGGAATTGCAATAATATCAAGTTTCCTCTCCATGTGCTCAAAATTTCGAAGCTATGCTTGTTTTACCTTCCTATGCTAATTGATTATTGTTCACATAAGTTGTTTGATCACAAAATACCTATGCATAGTAAGTGGGTTAGACTTAAATGTGCTAGTCATATTCTTCATGATGCTCCCGTTATGTTTCAATTCTTATCTTTTATGTGAGCATCATTGTCATCATCATGCCTAGCTAAAAAGGCATTAAAGAAAAGCGCTTGTTGGGAGACAACCCAACATTTACCCTTACTGTTTTTGTGTGTACACATGATTATGATACTGTAGTAATCATGTTTTATAGCTTTAGTTTCAATAAAGTGCCAAGTAGAGCCTTTGGGAAGACTTGGGTGAAGTCTTTATGATCTTGCTGTGAAAAACAGAAACTTTAGCACTCACCAGATTAGCTGCCATTTTTTACTGGAGAGTGATTTTAGGTTGATTATTTTTGCAGATGATTAATAGACAAATTCCTCAGGTCCACCAATTTATTTCAGAATTTTTGGGGTTCCATAAGTATACGTTTGATACAGATTACTACAGAATGTTCTGTTTTTGACAGATTCAGTTTTCTATCTGTTGTTTGCTTATTTTGATGAATCTATGAGTAGTATCGGAGGGTATGAACCATAGAGAAGTTGTAATACAGTAGGTTTAACACCAATATGAATTTATAATGAGTTCATTACAGTACATAAGTGGTGATTTATTTTCTTATACTAACGGAGCTTACGAGTTTTGTTTTGAATTTTGTGTGGTTGAAGTTTTCAAGTTTTGGGTAAAGATTCGATGGACTATGGAATAAGGAGTGGTGAGAGCCTAAGCTTGGGGATGCCCAAGGCACCCCAAGGTAATATTCAAGGACAATCAAGCAACTAAGCTTGGGGATGCCCTGGAAGGCATCCCCTCTTTCATCTTCGTTCATCGGTAACTTTACTTGGAGCTATATTTTTATTCGCCACATGATATGTGTTTTGCTTGGAGCGTCAATTTATTTTGTTAGTATTTGCTTGATGTTATTTATAATAATGTTTTGCATCCTTATTTTCAATAAAAATGTCAAGGATAGCCTTTACCATGCTTATTTTGCATGTATACATGTTGCTGTTTGAAAACAGAAAGTTTACTGCTGTTGCCAAAATTACCTAGAAAAGTCAGAGAGTGATATAATGTTGAATCTTTTTGCATAATGAGCTCTGATAAATCTTTTACAGCGTAGTTGTTTTCTTATAATTTTTGGAGTTAGGTAAGTATGAAGAATCTTGCATTCTTTACAGACTGTACTGTTCAGGCAGATTGCTGTTATGTTTGCATTGTTTGCATATGTTTGCTTGTTTAATGATTCTATTTTAGGAAGGGAGTATTAAATATGGAGAAACATTTAGTATGCAATGTTGAATAATAATGTTAGTAACTTGTTACAGTAGAAAATTATAAGGTTTTGCATTGTTTTATACTAACCTATCTCACGAGTTCTTGTTGAGTTTGGTGTGGATGAAGCTTTTTATAAAAAGAGAAACCGTGATATGAGAGGAATTAAGGAGACATAAAAGCTCAAGCTTGGGGATACCCAAGGCACCCCAAGATAATATTTCAAGAAGTCTCAAGCATCTAAGCTTGGGGATGCCCCGGTAGACATCCCACCTTTCTTCTTCAACAACTATCGGTTAGTATCGGTTGAGCCTAAGTTTTTGCTTCTTCACATGAGTTGTGCTATCCTTGCAATGTCATTTTTTTTGCTTTGATTGATGTTTGAATACAATACCAAGATCTGAAATTCTTTAATGAGAGAGAGTCTTCACATAGTTACATAATTATTTAGCTACTCATTGATCTTCACTTATATCTTTCGGAGTAGTTTGTCGTTTGCTCTAGTACTTCACTTATATCTTTTTAGAGCATGGCAGTGGTTTTATTTTGTAGAAATTAATGAACTCTCATGCTTCACTTATATTATTTTGAGAGTCTTAAACAGCATGGTAATTTGGATAAAAACTATCATAGGAAGTGAATTGGATGCTATGATCAACTTGATACTTGATGATTATTTTGAGATAGGGAGGTAGTGGTATTAAAGTCATGCTAGTTGGGTGATTATGAATTTAAAGAATGTTTGTGTTGAAGTTAGCAGGTCCCGTAGCATGCACGTTTGGTTAAAGTTGTGTAACAAATTTGAAGCATGAAGTGTACCTGGCTTGTGCATCCTTATGAGTGGCGGTCGGGGACGAGCGATGGTCTTTTCCTACCAATCTATCCCCCTAGGAGCATGCGCTTAGTGCTTGGTTTTTGATGACTTCTAAATTTTTGCAATAAGTATATGAGTTTTTATGCCTGATGTTGAGTCCATGGATTATACACACTTTTACATTTCCATCATTGCTAGCCTCTTCGGTACCGTGCATTGCCCTTTCTCACCTTGAGAGTTGGTGCAAACTTCGCTGATGCATCCAAACCCCGTGATATGATACGCTCTATCACACATAAACCTCCTTATATCTTCCTCAAAACAGCCACCATACCTACCTATTTATGGCATTTCCATAGCCATTCCGAGATATATTGCCATGCAACTTTCCACCGTTCCATTCATCATCATCATGACATACATTACTTCTGTCATATTGCCATTGCATGATCATGTAGTTGACATCGTATTTGTGGCAAAGCCACCATGCATAGTTTTTATACATGTCACTCTTGATTCATTGCACCATCCCGGTACACCGCCGGAGGCATTCATATAGAGCCATATCTTGTTCTAGTTTCGAGTTGTAATTCATGTGTTGTAATCAATAGAAGTGTGATGATCATCATTATTAGAGCACTTCCCAAAAAAAGGGAAAGGCCAAAAGAAAAAAAATGCCAAAGAAAAAAAGAAAAAGAAAAAAAAGAAAAAAGGGCAAGAAAAAGAAAAAAGAAAATAAATAAATAAAGGGGCAATGCTACTATCTCTTTTTCCACACTTGTGCTTCAAAGTAGCACCTTGTTCTTCATGTAATCAGTCTCATATATATCATGCTTCAAAGTAGCACCATGTTTTCATGTAGAGAGTCTCATGTGTTATCACTTTCATATACTAGTGGGAATTTTTCATTATAGAACTTGGCTTGTATATTCCTACGATGGGCTTCCTCAAATGCCCTAGGTATTCGTGAGCAAGCAAGTTGGATGCACACCCAGTAGTTTTCTTTGTTGAGCTTTCATTCATTTATAGCTCTAGTGCATCTGTTGCATGGCAATCCCTACTCCTCATGTTGACATCAATTGATGGGCATTCCCATAGCCCGTTGATTATCCTCGTCAATGTGAGACTTTCTCCTCATTTTGTCTTCTCCACACAATCCCCAATCATTATTCTATTCCACCCATAGTGCTATATCCATGGCTCACACTCATGTATTGCGTGAAGGTTGAAAAAGTTTGAGATTATTTAAGTACGAAACAATTGCTTGGCTTGTCATCGGGGGTATAGAAGTTGGGAACATCTTTGTGTGACAAAAATGAAGCATAGCCTAACTATATGATTTTGTAGGGATGAACTTTCTTTAGCCATGTTATTTTGAGAAGACATGATTGCTTTTATTAGTATGCTTGAAGTATTGCTATTTCTTTTGTCAATATGAACTTTTATTTTGAATCACTTGGATCTGAACATTCATGCCACAATAAAGAGGAAATACATTAAGAATTATGCTAGGTAGCATTCCACATCAAAAATTCTGTTTTTTATCATTTACCTACTCGAGGACGAGCAGGAATTAAGCTTGGGGATGCTTGATACGTCTCCAACGTATCTATAATTTTTGATTGTTCCATGCTATTATATTACCTGTTTTGAATGATTATGGGCTTTATTATACACTTTTATATTACTTTTGGGACTAACCTATTAAACGGAGGCCCAGCCCATATTGCTGTTTTATTGCATGTTTCAGTATTTCGAAGAAATGGAATATCAAACGGATTCCAAACGGAATGAAACCTTCGGCAAAGTTATTTTTGGAACAGAACCAATCCCAGGAACTTGGAGTGCACGTCAGAAGATCCTCGAGGAGGCCACGGGATAGGGGGGGCGCCCTACCCTCTTGTGGGCCCCTCGAGGCTCCCCCGACGGAATTCTTTCACCTATATAAGCCTATGTACCCTAAAAACAATGAATATCAAGATAGATCGGGAGTTCCGCCGCCGCAAGCCTCTGTAGCCACCAAAAACCTCTCGGGAGCCCATTCTGGCACCCTGTCGGAGGGGGGATCCTTCACCGGTGGCCATCTTCATCATCCCGGCGCTCTCCATGACGAGGAGGGGGTAGTTCACCCTCGAGGCTGAGGGTATGTACCAGTAGCTATGTGTTTTATCTCTCTCTCTCGTGTTCTCTCTCGTGTTCCCTCTACGGCACGATCTTGATGTATCCCGAGCTTTGCTATTGTAGTTGGATCTTATGATGTTTTCCCCCTCTACTCTCTTGTGATGAATTGAGTTTCCCCTTTGAAGTTATCTTATCGGATTGAGTCTTTTATTTGAGAATACTATATGTATGTCTTGCCGTGCTTATCTGTGGTGACAATGGGATATCATGTGCCACTTGATGTATGTTTTGGTGACCAACTTGCGGGTTCCACCCATGAACCTATGCATAGGGGTTGTCACACGTTCTTGACTCTCCGGTAGAAACTTTGGGGCACTCTTTGAAGTACTTTGTGTTGGTTGAATAGATGAATCTGAGATTGTGTGATGCATATCGTATAATCATGCCCATGGATACTTGAGGTGACAATGGAGTATCTAGGTGACATTAGGGTTTTGGTTGATTTGTGTCTTAAGATGTTATTCTAGTACGAACTCTTGAATAGATTGATCCGAAAGAATAACTTTGAGGTGGTTTCGTACCCTACCATAATCTCTTTGTTTGTTCTCCGCTATTAGTGTCTTTGGAGTGACTCTTTGTTGCATGTTGAGGGATTGTTATATGATCTATCTATGTTATTATTGTTGAGAGAACTTGCACTAGTGAAAGTATGAACCTTAGGCCTTGTTTTCTACCATTGCAATACCATTTACGCTCACTTTTATCATTAGTTACCTTGCTGTTTTTATAATTTCAGATTACAAATACCTTTATCTACCATCCATATTGCACTTGTATCACCATCTCTTCGCCGAACTAGTGCACCTATACAATTTACCATTGTATTGGGTGTGTTGGGGACACAAGAGACTCTTTGTTATTTGGTTGCAGGGTTGTTTTAGAGAGACCATATTCATCCTATGCCTCCCACGGATTGATAAACCTTAGGTCATCCACTTGAAGGAAATTTGCTACTGTCCTAAAAACCTGTGCACTTGCAGGCCCAACAACGTCTACAAGAAGAAGGTTGTGTAGTAGACATCATGATGCAGCACCGTAGCGTAAGTATTTCCCTCAGTTTTTGAGAACCAAGGTATCAATCCAGTAGGAGGCTCCTCACAAGTCCCACGAACCTACACAAACAAACAAAGAACTCGCAACCAACGCGATAAAGGGGTTGTCAATCCCTTCACGGCCACTTGCAAAAGTGAGATCTGATAGAGATAATATGATAAGATAAATATATTTTTGGTATTTTATGATATAGATTGGAAAAGTAAAGATGCAAATAAAAGTAGATTGAAAGCGTATATGATAAGAGATAGACCCGGGGGCCATAGGTTTCACTAGAGGCTTCTCTCAAGATAGCATAAATATTACGATGGGTGAACAAATTACTGTCGAGCAATTGATAGAAAAGCGAATAATTATGAGATTATCTAGGCATGATCATGTATATAGGCATCACGTCCGCAACAAGTAGACAGACTCCTGCCTGCATCTACTACTATTACTCCAAACATCGACCGCTATCCAGCATGCATCTAGAGTATTAAGTTCATAAGAACATAGTAACGCTTTAAGAAAGATGACATGATGTAGAGGGATAAACTCATGCAATATGATATAAACCCCATATTTTTATCCTCGATGGCAACAATACAATATGTGCCTTGCTGCCCCTTCTGTCACTGGGAAAGGACACGGCAAGATTGAACCCAAAGCTAAGCACTTCTCCCATGGCAAGAAAGATCAATCTAGTAGGCCAAAACAACCCGATAATTCGAAGAGACTTACAAAGATAACTCAATCACACATAAAAGAATTCAGAGGAGATTCAAATATTTATCATAGATAAACTTGATCATAAACCCACAATTCATCGGATCTCGACAAACACACCGCAAAAAGAGTTACATCAAATAGATCTCCACAAGAGAGGGGGAGAACATGGTATTGAGATCCAAAAAGAGAGAAGAGGCCATCTAGCTAATAACTATGGACCCGAAGGTCCGTGGTAAACTACTCACAACTCATCGGAAGGGCTATGGTGTTTATGTAGAAGCCCTCCGTGGTGGATTCCCCCTCCGGCAGAATGTCGGCGATGGCTCCAAGATGGGATCTCGCGGATACAAACGGTTACGGTGGTGGAAATATTTCTTCGGTGGCTCCCTTGATGGTTTTGGGGTATATGGGTATATATAGGAGGAGGAAGTACGTCGGTGGACGCTCGAGGGGCCCACAAGACAGGGGGGCGCCCTATAGGGGGGGCGCCCTCCACCCTCGTGGCTTCCTCGATTGCTTCTTGACTTGCACTCCAAGTCCTCTTGATCACGTTCGTTCCAAAAATCACGCTCCCGAAGGTTTCATTCCGTTTGGACTCCGTTTGATATTCCTTTCCTTTGATATACTGAAATAGGCAAAAAAAAAAACAATACGGGTTGGGCCTCCGGTTAGTAGGTTAGTCCCAAAAATGATATAAAAGTGTAAAGTAAAGCCCATAAACATCCAAAACAGGTAATATAATAGCATGGAACAATCAAAAATTATAGATACGTTGGAGACGTATCATGCATCCCCAAGCTTAATTCTTGCTCGTCCTCGAGTAGGTAAATGATAAAAACAGAATTCTTGATGTGGAATGCTACCTAGCATAATTCTCAATGTATTTCTCTTTATTGTGGCATGAATGTTCAGATCCAAATGATTCAAAACAAAACATATTGACATAATAAATAGTAATACTTCAAGCATACTAATAAAAGTAATCATGTCTTCTCAAAATAACATGGCTAAAGTAAGGTCATCCCTACAAAATCATATAGTTAGGCTATGCTTCATTTTCGTCACACAAAAACGTTCCCAAATTCTACACCCCCGATGACAAGCCAAGCAATTGTTTCGTACTTAAATAATCTCAAACTTTTTCAACCTTCACGCAATACATGAGCATGAGCCATGGATATAGCACTATGGGTGGAATAGAATAATGATGGGGATTGTGTGGAGAAGACAAAAAAGGAGAAAGTCTCACATTGACGAGGATAATCAACGGGCTATGGAGATGCTCATCAATTGATGTCAACATGAGGAGTAGGGATTGCCATGCAACGGATGCATTAGAGCTATGAATGAAAGCTCAACAAAAGAAAACTAGTGGGTGTGCATCCAACTTGCTTGCTCACAAAGACCTAGGGCATTTGAGGAAGCCCATCGTAGGAATATAGAAGCTAAGTTCTATAATGAAAAATTCCCACTAGTATATGAAAGTGACAACATACGAGACTTTCTATATGAAGAACATGGTGCTACTTTGAAGCACAAAATATGAGACTCGCTATATGAAGAACATGGTGCTACTTTGAAGCACAAGTGTGGAAAAGAGATAGTAACATTGCCCCCTTTTTCTTTTATTCCTTTTTTTCTTTTCTTTTTTTCTTTGGCCTTTTTTGGCCTTTTTTCTTTGGCCTTTTTTTTTCTTTGGGGACAATGCTCTAATAATGACGATCATCACACTTTTATTGATTACAACACATGAATTACAACTCGAAATTAGAACAAGATATGACTCTATATGAATGCCTCCGGAGGTGTACCGGGATGGTGTAATGAATCAAGAGCGGCATGTATAAAAAATTATGCATGGTGGCTTTGCCACAAATACGATGTCCACTACATGATCATGCAATGGCAATATGATAAACGTAATGCATGTCATAATGATAAACAGAACAGTGGAAAGTTGCATGGCAATATATTTCGGAATGGCTATGGAAATGCCATAAATAGGTAGGTATGGTGGATGTTTTGAGGGAGATATAAGGAGGTTTATGTTGATAGAGCGTATCATATCACGGGGTTTGGATGCACCGGCGAAGTTTGCACCAACTCTCAAGATGAGAAAGGGCAATGCACGGTACCGAAGAGGCTAGCAATGATGGAAAGGTAAAAGTGTGTATAATCCATGGACTCAACATTAGTCAAAAGAACTCATATACTTATTGCAAAAATTTAGAAGTCATCAAAAACCAAGCACTACGCGCATGCTCCTAGAGGTATAGATTGGTAGGAAAAGACCATCGCTCGTCCCCGACCGCCACTCATAAGGATGCACAATCCAAGGACACTTCATGTTTCAAATTTGTTACACAACTTTAACCATACGTGCATGCTACGGGACTTGCTAACTTCAACACAAGCATTCTTTAAATTCATAATCACCCAACTAGCATGACTTTAATATCACTACCTCCATATCTCAAAACAATTATCAAGTATCAAATTGATCATAACATCCAATTCACTTCCTATGATAGTTTTTATTATACCCAACTTGGATGCCTACCATTCTAGGACCAATTTTATAACAATAGTAAATGCCATGCTGTTCTAAGAGACTCTCAAGATAATATAAGTGAAGCATGAGAGATCAACAATTTCTTCAAAATTAATCCACCGCCGTGCTCTAAAAGATATAAGTGAAGCACTAGAGCAAAAATTATCTAGCTCAAAAGATATAAGTGAAGCACATAGAGTATTCTAATAAATTTCAATCAAGTAGGCTTCTCACAAAAGGTGTGTACAGCAAGGATGATTGTGGTAAACTAAAAATCAAAGACTAATATCATACACAACGCTCCAAACAAAACACATATCATGTGGCGAATAAAAATATAGCTCCAAGTAAAGTTACCAATGAACGAAGACGAAAGAGGGGATGCCTTCCCAGGGCATCCCCAAGCTTAGGCTTTTGGCTATTCTTGAATATCTTGGAGTGCCATGGGCATCCCCAAGCTTAGGATTTTGCCACTCCTTATTCCATAGTCCATCAAATCTTTACCCTAAACTTGAAAACTTCACAACACAAAACTCAATAGGAAATCTCATAAGCTCCATTAGTGAAAGAAAGAAAAACCACCACATAAGGTACTGTAATGAACCCATTCTTTATTTATATTGGTGTTAAACCTACTGTATTCCAAGTTCTCTATGGTTCATACCCTTACATACTAGCTATAGATGCATCAAAATAAGCAAACAACACATGAAAGGCAGAATCTGTCAAAAACAGAACAGTCTGTAGGAATCTGTAACTTTCGGTTACTTCTGGAACTCCAAAACTCCTACGAAAATAGGAAGTCCTAAACAATTTGTCTATTGATCTATAGCAAAAAGAATCAACGCAAAAGCACGTTTCTGTGATTTATTGGATTTTTTCTCGTGAGCGCAAAGTTTCTGTTTTCCAGCAGAATCAAATTAACTCATATCATAGGTTATCCTATAGGTTCTACTTGGCACAAACACTAAATAAAACAAGAAAACACATCTAAACAGAAATTAGATGCAAAATTTATTACTAAACAGGAACAAAAACAAAGAACACAAATAAAATTGGGTTGCCTCCCAACTAGCGCCATTGTTTAACGCCCCAAGCTAGGCATAAAAGTAAGGATAGATCTAACTAGTGCCATATTTAGCACTTGATTCATAAGTAGCTCGCATGATAGATTCATAAGGTAATTTGATTTTATTTCTTGGAAAGTGTACCATGCCTTTCCTTAATGGAAATTGGAATCTAATATCCCCTTCCTTCATATCAATAATCGCGCCAATCGTTCTAAGGAAAGGTCTACCAAGAATAATAGGGCAAGAAAGATTGCAATCTATATCAAAGAACGATAAAATCAACGGGCACCAAATTTCTATTTGCAACAATGAAAACATCATTGATCCTTCCCATTGGCTTTTTAATGGTGGAATCCGCAAGGTGCAAATTTAAAAAGCAATCATCAAGATCATGGAAACCTAAAATATCACATAAAGTTTTCAGAATCGTGGAAACACTAGCACCCAAATCACATAAAGCAAAACACTCATAATCTTTAATCTTTATCTTTATAGTAGGTTCCCACTCATCATTAACTTTTCTAGGTATAGAAACTTCCAAATTAAGTTTTTCATCAAAAGGTTGCATCAAGGCATCAACAATATGTTTGGTAAAGGCTTTATTTTGACTATAAGCATGAGGAGAATTAACAACGGATTGCAACAAGGAAATACAACTCTCTAAAGAACAATTATCATAATCAAATTCCTTGAAATCCGAGATAGTGGGTTCAATGCTATTTAAAGTCTTGACCTCTCCAATCCCACTTTACCAAATTTAGCATCAAGATCTAAAAACTCCAAATTATCGGAACGCTTTTTAAGCAAAGTTGATTCACTTCCAGTCCCATTATTATCAAGATTAATATTGCAAAACAAAGATCTAATAGGGGACACATCAATAACTTTAAGATCTTCATCATTATTTTCATGGAACTAGAAGAACACTCTTTAACAAAGCAATCTTTCTTAGCAAGAAATCTAGCGGTTCTTTCTTTGCACTCGTCAATGGAACTTCTCATAGCTTTGAGAGACTCATTGATATCATGCTTAGGAGGAGTAGATCTAAGTTTCAAAGAATCAACATCGAGCAAAAGTCTATCGATGTTCCTAGCCAAATCATCAACTTTAAGCAATTTTTCTTCAAGCAAGGCATTAAAATTCTTTTGAGAGATCATAAATTCTTTCACACTATTTTCAAAATCAGAGGGCATCTTATTAAAATTACCAAAAGAATTATTGTAGTAATTTCCATAATTATTAGAGGAATTACTAGGGAACGGTCTAGAATTAAAGTTTCCTCTATAAGCATTGTTACCAAAATTATTCCTACCAACAAAGTTCACATCCATAGATTCATTATTATTCTCAATCAAGGTAGATAAAGACATATCATTGGGATCAATAGAAGCACTCTTAGTAGCAAACAGTCTCATAAGTTCATCCATCTTTCCACTCAAAACATTAATTTCTTCTATAGCATGCACTTTTTTACTAGTAGATCGTTCGGTGTGCCATTGAGAATAATTAGCCATAATATTATCAAGAAGTTTTGTAGCATCTCCTAAGGGGATTTCCATAAACGTGCCTCCCATGGCCGAATCTAAAAGGTTTCTAGAAGCAAAATTCAATTCGGCATAAATTTTTTGTATGATCATCCATAAATTCAAACCATGAGTAGGGCAATTGTGAATCATTAATTTCATTCTTTCCCAAGATTGGGCAACATGCTCATGATCAAGTTGTTTAAAATTCATAATATCGTTCCTAAGCGAGATGATCTTAGCAGGAGGAAAATACTTAGAGATAAAAGCATCTTTGCACTTGTTCCAAGAATCAATACTATTTTTAGGCAAAGACGGAAACCAAACCTTAGCACGATCTCTAAGTGAAAACGGAAATAACTTAAATTTAACAATATCATTATCCGTATCTTTTTCTTTAACATCTCACACAAATCAACAAAGTTGTTTAGATGGGTAGCGGCATCTTCACTAGGAAGGCCGGAGAATTGATCTTTCATAACAAGATTCAGCAAAGCAGCATTGATTTCAAAAGACTCAACATCATTAAGAGGAGCAATCGGAGTAATAAGGAAATCATTATTATTGGTATTGGAAAAAATCACACAATTTGGTATTATCTTGTGACATGGCGACAAGTAATCCAACACTCAAGCAAACAGAAAAAAGGCGAGCGAAAGAGGGAGAGAAAAAGGGTAAGCGAAAAAGAGAGGAGATTGGGAAAGAGAGGGCGAATAAAACGGCAAGGGTGAAGTGGGGGAGAGGAAAACGAGAGGCAAATGGCAAATAATGTAAATGCGAGGGAGATGAGTTTGTGATGGGTACTTGGTATGTCTTGACTTGAGCAAAGACCTCCCCGGCAACGGCGCTAGAAATCCTTCTTGCTACGTCTTGAGCTTGCGTTGGTTTACCTTGAAGAGGAAAGGTGATGCAACACAGTAGCGTAAGTATTTTCCTTAGTTTTTGAGAACCAAGGTATCAATCCAGTAGGAGGCTCCTCACAAGTCCCACGAACCTACACAAACAAACAAACGACTCGCAACCAACGCGATAAAGGGGTTGTCAATCCCTTCACGGCCACTTGCGAAAGTGAGATCTGATAGAGATAATATGATAAGATAAATATATTTTTGGTATTTTATGATATAGATTGGAAAAGTAAAGATGCAAATAAAAGTAGATTGAAAGCGTATATGATAAGAGATAGACCCGGGGGTCATAGGTTTCACTAGAGGCTTCTCTCAAGATAGCATAAATATTACGATGGGTGAACAAATTACTGTCGAGCAATTGATAGAAAAGCGAATAATTATGAGATTATCTAGGCATGATCATGTACATAGGCATCACGTCCACAACAAGTAGACCGACTCCTGCCTACATCTACTACTATTACTCCACACATCGACCGCTATCCAGCATGCATCTAGAGTATTAAGTTCATAAGAACAAAGTAACGCTTTAAGAAAGATGACATGATGTAGAGGAATAAACTCATGCAATATGATATAAACCCCATCTTTTTATCCTCGATGGCAACAATACAATACGTGCCTTGCTGCCCCTGTTGTCACTGGGAAAGGACACCGCAAGATTGTACCCAAAGCTAAGCACTTCTCCCATGGCAAGAAAGATCAATCTAGTAGGCCAAACTAAACTAATAATTCGAAGAGACTTGCAAAGATGACTCAATCACACATAAAAGAATTCATAGGAGATTCAAATATTTCTCATAGATAAACTTGATCATAAACCCACAATTCATCGGATCTCGACAAACACACCGCAAAAAGAGTTACATCGAATAGATCTCCACAAGAGAGGGGGAGAACATGGTATAGAGATCCAAAACGAGAGAAGAAGACATCTAGCTAATAACTATGGACCCGAAGGTCCATGGAAAACTACTCACAACTCATCGGAAGGGCTATGGTGTTGATGTAGAAGCCCTCCGTGGTGGATTCCCCCTCCGGCAGAACGCCGGCAACGGCTCCAAGATGGGATCTCACGGATACATAAGGTTATGGTGGCGGAAATATTTCTTCGGTGGCTCCCTTGATGGTTTCGGGGTATATGGGTATATATAGGAGGAAGGAGTACGTCGGTGGACGCCCGAGGGGCCCACGAGACAGGGGGCGTGCCCTATAGGGGGGGCGCCCTCCACCCTCGTGGCTTCCTCGATTGCTTCTTGACTTGCACTCCAAATCCTTTGGATCACGTTCGTTCCAAAAATCACGCTTCCAAAGGTTTCATTCCGTTTGGACTCCGTTTGATATTCCTTTCTTTGATATACTGAAATAGGCAAAAAAACAGCAATACGGGCTGGGCCTCCGGTTAGTAGGTTAGTCCCAAAAATGATATAAAAATGTAAAGTAAAGTCCATAAACATCCAAAACGGGTAATATAATAGCATGAAACAATCAAAAATTATAGATACGTTGAAGATGTATCAGCGGGCAGTTCATTTATCAACCGAGTACATACACAGCCCAGCACGGTCCTCGCTCCCGTGCCCACGAGCCTCGTCTTCTCCCCCACACCTTTATTTCGTCTTCCTCCTGCTGACCTCTCGACCTGGCCGACCTAAAGATCTTCTCTGATCCACCGCCGCCTCCTCACTACCCCGCCTTGCCTTAGCGCCAGCCAGGGCAGACGCTTCAATCCCTCACCAAACCCCCTTGTCTCTCTCTCCTTCGCCCACTTAATCTGGTGCTCGATCTCGAAATCCTCCGCCCATCGGAGTCGACACCAACGGCGGCGCTGCTGCTCGAGGACCCTGTGTCTGAGCCCCCTCCACTCGCACCATGTGCCTTCGCCTCACCGTGCGCCTCTGCAGGCCATCGCTCCCACCACCGCCTTCCCCACCGTGTGCACCCGGACGACGCCCTCGGACCCTCTGCAGGCGCCCACCATCATGTTGGCTCCAAACCCTGACAGCGCCCTGACTAGGTGTCCTCTCTAGAACGGGCGATCGGCAAGGATGTCGGTGATGCACGGGGTGCGGTCAAGAACTTCCAGGTTGAGCTGGTTGCGGTCGTCCCGCCGGCAGACCATCTTGTCGTTGTAGTGCTGCTCTTTGTGATAGGGCATGAGCAGGATGTCTGCACGAACCTCGTCCGGACAGCGTCGGATGGTCTTCAGGAATCTCGTGGCTGCAGTATAGGTGCACATCTTTCTCCCTGCGATACAGCTAGATGAATACTGTCCTTACCGGTTTATTTCGTGAGAGGGTAAAATATATCTGCACATTATTTACAAGCGTATCATTTTACCCGTCTCCCAAGTGCGCCCTTACCCATGATGGTAATGGCCACGGTGACGAGCTTCCTCTCTATTCAGGATGATGGATTCACGCACACCATCATGATTAAAACTGTGTGCCTCTCCATCGCCACAACCAATTTCCCTTCCTAAGGTTGTCTGTAATTTCACATTGATCAATTTGTCAGGAGCAGGCCCACATGTAGCAAGGTATGGCGCTGCAAAATCAATGTAGACTTCATTCCAGACATTATAGTTTGAAACTCTTAATGATTTATTTTCCCCTCGTTTGCAATGCCAATTAACTACTGATTTTTTTCAGGAGCAAGCTGCACAAGAAATTTCTTGGAATCAAGATACTCACCTTGAATTTAATAGTAAGGGGTTGAGCCTTGGACATACTAGAACAAGAACAATTTATTATCAAGATATCAGCTGTGCAAATCTGCAACGAGATCATCAAGGATCTTCTATGACCTGACTCTGGCCCCCTTCGCTTGTTAGATGATCCTGAGGTTTGCAATTTTGTCCATGCGCGGGCACGCACAAATACACATGATTAAAGAGAAAGGAAACATCATGGATAAGTTGGATGAATGAATCACCAAGGACAGCCAGTATTTAAGGCATCTAATAGCCGTTTGTGAAGGCACTGCTACATATGTATGTATGTATATATAGCCTACCATCCGAGAAAGAAGAAGATGTGTAGTGATAGTTACCCAATGACCTTCCAAATAACTGCAGAACAAAGACAGGTTGGGGAAACTGAACTAAACGCAAGTTTACGTTCCCACCAAATCATTTGGCTGGTATGTATAAGAAGAACAAACCCAGTTTTAGATTCAATCTTTCTAAGGAAAGCATACATAGGAGATGATTAACCTTTCTTTTGTCATTTATATCTATATCCAGATTGTGGAGAGTATGCTCCATAAAGCGCCGCACTGTGTTATATCTTTTGCTGCTAACTTGGTAAGCTGACATTTCTGCTTTTGGAGCATGGTATGCTGATTATGCATGGTTGATCCGTACGAATTAACTTTTGCTTTCGCAGAATTTTGTCGACCTTGTTGGAAGCGAGCATGCTGCACAAACACATGCTGTTGGTGCTAGGTTGAAAGAAGGCGCCATATTAATCGCAGCTTGTTGACTTTGACTATTATCATCCGAAAGTAAGGTTTGGATTTCTTCTCAAAACAAAATTTCCACTTGTACATCACAAGTTTGGATAGCGCTCTCAACAAGTTAATGGGCACTTGCCTCCTAATGAATTTCACAAGGGAGTGCACAGCAGAAGTTCTCATGAACTGCATGATGAACATATTCTTGATAAGCTACTCTTTTACGTGAAAGCCTTAGGTTTCATACTTTGAATTATTATACAATCTAAATTGTTGAAGTATAGGATGAACATATTCTTGCTAAGCAGATTTTTTTTGTTGCACGTGGCTACATCTTTTAAAATGCATAAAATTGCTGAAATGGCATTCACATTATGTGAGTCAATCAAATTGGTATCTTGATTTTAGTAGCAAAATCCGATGAGATCAAGTTTAAACTTGCATTGCAGCTCAGAGAAGATAAGTTTCAAATCATAGGATCCTCTGATGACATTTCTACCATACAAGCAATAAGCTTTGAAGTTGGCAATGTCAACTATTGAGTGGAAACTAGGAAAAAATAAGTGGCAATGAACCTCTCTGGTAATGAAAAACTATTATCTGTAACCTTTCCTATGTTGATTACTTGTTGACTCTTGTGATTTAAGGCTCTTGTATTAGTGTTTGGGCTGGTACTGGCAGCATACTTGTGCTATTAGTTTGATTGGCTGATGATTTTTGTATTGATCTATACCCTCCTTCAGAATATAAGATGATATCACATCTATTGTGATGAATAGACATTGAATTGTTTTTTCAATTGTAGTGGTTATTGTTTACCTTCCCTAAGGAAGAAGAATCATATACTTCAGCAGGACAGGGCTTTATTGTAGATCAGTTCATCTTGCCAATGTTTCTGTCATAGTTTGTCTATATTTATATTTTCCCTTCAGTTCTTCAAGTCTTGCATTGATTTCTTCTCCAGAAATTTGTGTGCTCTTGCTCCTGCTGGAAGGATTGATAGATTTGGCTGCTCTTGGCTTGATAAAATTTAGGATTGCTAGGTTTTCTGTTTAGTTTTTCTTGATATAGTATCCTATGTAATTGGTAATTAGAATTTAGAATCTTATAGTTCAGTTATACATATTTAAGGAGATAGCCAGTTCCATGAATGCCGTAGAATTTCCGGTCCACCACAAGGATTTCTCAAAAATGTGATGTTCAAATTCAAAGAGTTAAATTCTTGGCAAGAGCAGAAGGTTCTAGCCTCTGAAGAGGATATAATGTTATAAATTTGTGTAAACATTTTTTGTAGCTTCTCTTTGCATTAGTGTGCAAATATTGCTTGTTTCATGTGGCTATATATTCACGAAATTTATATTATTCTATTATACAAATGCACGGGCATGACAAATTAACTTATACCATGTAATCATATATATACTAATGAACATTCTATACCTTCAGTTTTTGCTTTCTTTTAGATGTCTTTGTGGCCACTAATGGTGCTATCATGTCTTTTTTCAGTATTATCCTTGATGCATTTTATTTTTTTATTGGAAGAGCATGCAATTGTTGTGTTTCTATTTTATTTTGTATTTCCCCCTGGCAATAAGATTGTCATATATGTTGTTGTATCAACCAAATTATATGTGAGCATTTACTGAGTGTGAAATTCTCCTCAACTCATAGCTTTGAACTTCTGTAATTCATGTGCAATATAGTTATATCATATGATTATTTTATTATACAAATTGACGGGCGCAACAACGCGCGCCATCAATGATCTAGTATTACTTAAGAACTCCTACTTAGATAGACATCCCTCTAGTCATCTAAATGATCACGTGATCCAAATCAACTAAACCATGTTCGATCATCACGTGAGATGGAGTAGTTTTCAATGGTGAACATCACTATGTTGATCATATCTACTATATGATTCATGCTCGACCTTTTGGTCTTCAGTGTTCTGAGGCCATATCTGCATATGCTAGGCTCGTCAAGTTTAACCCGAGTATTCTGCGTGTGCAAAACTGGCTTGCACCCGTTGTATGTGAACGTAGAGCCTATCACACCCGATCATCACGTGGAGTCTCAGCACGAACTGTAGCAATTGTGCTACTCAGGGAGAACACTTATACCTTGAAATTTAGTAAGGGATCATCTTATAATGCTACCTCCGTACTAAGCAAACTAAGATGCATAAAAGTTAAACATCACATGCAATCAAAATATGTGACATGATATGACCATTATTATCTTGTGCTCATGATCTTCATTACCGAAGCATCGTCATGATCTCCATCGTCACCGGCGTGACACCTTGATCTCCATCGTAGCATCGTTGTCGTCTCGCCAACTATTGTTACTATGACTATCGCTACTTCTTAGTGATAAAGTAAAACAATTACATGGCGATTGCATTGCATACAATAAAGCGACAACCATATGGCTCCTGCCAGTTGCCGATAACTTTGTTACAAAACATGATCATCTCATACAACATATTATATCACATCATGCTTTGACCATATCACATCACAGCAAGCCCTGCAAAAACAAGTTAGGCGTCCTCTACTTTGTTGTTGCAAGTTTTACGTGGCTGCTACGGGCTTCTAGCAAGAACCGTTCTTACCTACGCATCAAAACCACAACGATATTTCATCAAGTGTGCTATTTTAACCTTCAAGAATGACCGGGTAGCCACACTCGATTCAACTAAAGCTGGAGAAACAGACACCCGCTAGGCACCTGTGTGTGAAGCACGTCAGTAGAACCAGTCTCATGAACGCGGTCATGTAATGTCGGTCTGGGTTGCTTCATCCAACAATATCGCCGAATCAAAGTATGACATGTTGGTAAGTAGTGTGACCATTATCACCCACAACTCTTTGTGTTCTACTCGTCATATAACATCTACACATAGACATGGCTCTGATACCACTGTTGGGAACGCGGTAATTTCAAAAAAGATTCTACGATCACGCAAGATCTATCTCGGTGATGCATAGCAGCGAGAGGGGAGAGTGTGTCCATGTACCCTCATAGACCGAAAGCGGAAGCATTTAGTTAACGCGGTTGATATAGTCGAACGTCTTCGCGATCTAACTGATTCAAGCACCGAACGTATGGCACCTCTGCGTTCAGCACACGTACAGCTTGATGACATCCCTCGTACTCTTGATCCAGTTGAGGCCGAGGGAGAGTTTCGTCAGCACGATGGCGTGGTGATGGTGATGATGAAGTTACCGGCGCAGGGCTTTGTCTAAGCACTACGACGATATGACCGAGGTGTGTAACTGTGGAGGGGGGCACCGCATACGGCTAAAAGATCAACTTGTGTCTCTATGGGGTGCCCCTGGCCACATATATAAAAGGAGGGGAGGGAAAAGGTGGCCGGCCCAAGGGGGTGCGCCAGGTGTGGGAAATCCTACTAGGACTCCCTGGTCCAAGTAGGATTCCCCTCTTCTTTCCTATTCCTAGTAGGAGAAGGAGGGTAGGAGGAAGAGGGGAGAAGGAAGGAGGGGGGGGGCGCCCCCTCCTACTCCAATTCGGACCAGCCCAGGGGAGGGCGCGTGGCCACCCCTTGACGCCCTTCTCTCCTTTCCCGTATGGTCCATTAAGGCCCATTACTTCCCCCGGCGAATTCCCTTAACTCTCCGGTACTCCGAAAAATACCCGAATCACTCAGAACCTTTCCGATGTCCGAATATAGCCTTCCAATATATCGATCTTTATGTCTCGACCATTTAGAGACTCCTCGTCACATCTGTGATCTCATCCCGGACTCCGAACAAACTTCGGTCATCAAACACATAACTCATAATACAAATCGTCATCGAATGTTAAGCGTGCGGACCCTACGGGTTCGAGAACTATGTAGACATGACCAAGACACATCTCCGGTCAATAACCAATAGCGGAACCTGGATGCTCATATTGGCTCCTACATATTCTACGGAGATCTTTATCGGTCAAACCGCATAACAACATACGTTGTTCCCTTTGTCATCGGTATGTTACTTGCCCGAGATTCGATCGTCGGTATCATCATACCTTGTTCAATCTCGTTACCGGCAAGTCCCTTTACTCATTCCGTAATACTTCATCCCACAACTAACTCATTAGTCACAATGCTTGCAAGGCTTATAGTGATGAGTATTACCGAGAGGGCCCAGAGATACCTCTCTGAAACACGAAGTGACAAATCCTAATCTTGATCTATGCCAAACCAACAAACACCTTTGGAGACACCTATAGAGCACCTTTATAATCACCCATTTACATTGTGACGTTTGGTAGCACACAAAGTGTTCCTCCGGTATTCGGGAGTTGAATAATCTCATAGTCTGAGGAACATGTATAAGTCATGAAGAGAGCAGTAGCAATGAAACTGTAACAATCATAATGCTAAGCTAATGGATGGGTCATGTCCATCACATAATTCTCCTAATGATGTGACCCCGTTCATCAAATGACAACACATGTCTATGGTTAGGAAACATAACCATCTTTGATTAACGAGCTAGTCAAGTAGAGGCATACTAGGGACACTATGTTTTGTCGATGTATTCACACATGTACTAAGTTTCTGGTTAATACAATTCTAGCATGAATAATAAACATTTATCATGAAATAAGGAAATAAATAATAACTTTATTATTGCCTCTAGGCCATATTTCCTTCATTTGTTTCATGGATTGACCCAGAGTGGCCTCCTACAATGCAGTATGCATTGTTGAAGCTATGGGAAATGTATCAAGACAGCAGGAGTTATAGGAGGAAGGATAACCTAGAGAGTTCACTCATTATTCACCATTTGACTAGAGTAAAAAATAAATTGGAGGCCAACTATGGCAAATTAGTTGAAGATGTTCATCAACTTTTCAATGACCAAGAGGATAGGGTCATGGATTTCAGATATTTGCAGTCTAAGATGCAAAGTGCAGAGTATAGGAGAGCAGAGGTGACCAACTCAGTTGTATCAGATATGAAGACAGAGATGGAGAAGAAAGAGGCAAAGATCTTCAAGCTGCAAGAGAAGTATGCAATACTTATGAATCTGACAAAAGCTCAAGGCACTATCATCAGGAACCTGAAGTTCAACTATTTGAAAGAGAAGGAAGTGCTTAGTGCAGCCATGAGGAATTTGCAGTTCCAGGTTGATGAACTCACTAAGTGTCAGGAAAAGCTCACCCAAGAGAATCTCAAGCTGAAGCAGGTTGATGAACTCACGAAGTCTCAGGAAAAGCTCACCCAAGAGAATCTCCAGCTGAAGGATTATATTGGTGATCTAAAGAAGGGACATGATAAGCTCACCCAAGAGAATCTCAAGCTGAAGGACCAAATGTTTGATCCGAAAAAGGGACATGACAAGCTCACTAAAGGTAGGGCTTAGCTCAAGCTTCAGATTGCTGATCTGATGAAAGCAGAGGAGAAGAACAAGCAGAAGATGAAGGGGATCCATGCCATCTTGGATGAATGAACAAGATGAAGGGGATCCAGACCATCTTGGATGAATGAACAAGATGAAGAGGTTGTTTAGCTGGCCTTTTGTGAAGTATTGTTATTACCTAGTAAATCTGAACAATGGATCTGTTATGTATGAGTTTCTGTATGGATCTTTTAGTTGGATTTATGGTTGTATAAGACTATTAAGTATGTTGCTTTAAATTTGTGAACTATGTTGAACTCCAGTATGTTATGTTAGATGGTTGAAGTTATCTAAGATGCTTTATCTTGCTTTCATAGATGCTTTATCATCTTTGTGTCTTTCATAGATTGATGTAGTTATATGATCTATGGTCTATGTTGAAGTCTATGTTGAACACTTTGCCTTTTTGGGTTTCATCTATGCCGACAACCCCCAAACCCTTCCACTTGGGCTTTTTGGGTTCCGACGATGCCGACAACCCCTAATCCTAACACTTTGGCTTATTTGGGTTCCATCAATGCCGACAACCCCTAAACCCTTGCACTTGGGCTTTTTTGGGTTCCGTCGATGTCGATAACCCCTAAGCCTAACAATTGGGCTTGTTTGGGTTCCCTCGATGTCGACAACCCTAAACCTAACACTTTGGCTTTGTGGGGTTCCATCGATGCCGACA
>NC_041391.1:620476978-620600689 GCF_002162155.2 Triticum dicoccoides
CACTTGGGTTTTTTGGGTTTCCTCGAAGTCGACAACCCCTAAACCTAACACTTTGCCTTTTTGGGTTTTATTGATGCCGACAACCACTAAACCCTTCCACTTGGGCTTTTTGGGTTCCCTCGATGTCGACAACCCTTAAACCTAACACTTTGGCTTTTTGGGTTCCGTCGATGCCGACAACCCCTAAACCCTACCACTTGGGCTTTTTTGGGTTCTCGTGATGTCGACAACCCCTAAACCCAACACTTGGGGCTTTTTTGGGTTCATAAAAGAAAGCATTGTTCATAACAAGTGTATTACACACCAGGAGGGGAGAAGCATTTTTTAGAGCATTGTTCATAACAAAAAACATTGCTCATAGCAAATGTATTACACACCAGGAGGGGAGACGCATTTCTGATAGCATAGTTCATAACAAAAAGGGTACTCTAACAGAAAGCATGTCAACCCAAAATAATAACTGTTTTGAAACATACATAACTTGCCCCCTCATCTGTTGGTCATCACTGCCATAGTTTAGGTGGCTCTACGTCTGCTATTTCCACTCACACTGGAAAAGGTCATCCATCCAGTATGACTTGTTGGGCCAGCAGAAGTGGAAGCACCAGAAGTGGAAGCTCCAGCAGCAGATCTTGGTGCAGAGAAAGGCCTTGAAGCTCCAGCGGTAACAGATCTTGCAGGTGGAACAGAGTTAGTAGCATGTCTTGCAGATGGATGATGTGATCTTGCAGGAGTAGCCTGTGATCTTGCAGATGCCTTGCAAGAATGAAGGAAACATGATACTAGTTAACAAGCAAAAAAATACAAAAAATAAATAAAATTGTAGTAGTTAACAAGGGGATTACCACGTGCTTATTTTTCCTCAAAGCCAACTCTGGTTTCAATTGTTTGTTGCAGCTGGTGTACCTATGGCTTTGGAGCCCACAGTTGCTGCATCTTATAGTGGCCATTCTTCAACTCTCCTTTGGCTTTGGAACCTCAAATCTGCCCTTTATCCTCTTCTCTTTCTTTCTTTCCTTCTTCACATGAAATTTAGGTGGCTCTATGTCTGGTCCAGTTATCTTTGTACAATCATGTTCACCAGGAACATAATATATCATTGGTTCATATGCTGCTAGGTAAAAAGGTTTTTTGAAGAATTTACACACATAGTCCTCTAGAAACCTTTTTACCTTATTAATTGCTGCTATTGCATGTTTGCATGGTGTGCCACTCAGGTCGCACTTTTTGCAACCACATGTATGAAGTTCCAAGTTGATAGCATGTGTTTGCTGCCCACTGCTTACTTGCCATAGATTAACACCAGCTTGGATGGGTTTGCAGAATCTGGCCCTTTCCTTTTCCACTTCTAGCTTCTCAGCATAATGGGGTGTGATCTCCCATAGAGTTGCCTTTCCACTCTCTCTATTCCTATGCCATCTCAACATCTGCTTATTCGTAATACCATCAACCATTGTCCTAATAGGGTTCTTTCCTATAATCAAGGATGTACTTGTTGAACACCTCAGATAGGTTGTTAACAACCAAGTCTATCTTATAGTTAGTGTCAAAAGCATGCCTAGCCAGAATCTTGCAGGTATTCCACTCAGCCACTTCCAAGTGATGGCTCGTGGTAGGGTTGGCCACCCAAATCTCAACTAGGCACAACCACTACTCCATGGACAGCGGCGCCTCCATGCCCTCATCGTCGTCGCTGTAGTAAGATGAAGAACTAGAGCCCTCGCCATCCATTCCTATATGTGCATCGCTCCCAAGTTCGGGAAGGTCTTCGTACCCGCCCACAACGCCATCGCTGATACGGTCGATGTCGCCGCCGCCCGGAGTAACCATGGCCAAAGAACTACGCGAGGAGAGGAAGAGGGAGAGGAGAGAACTGCTAGGGTTCATCCAAATCGAACGGGTTCAACCGAGCCAAAACCGACTGAGTCAGGCCGGTCCTAGTCAGCCGAGCGGCGTGCCGGTTCGCCAGCCTGTCACCTGACAGGTTGGGCCGGGATGTCAGATATAACATCATACGTCGCTTAGCCGGTTTTGCAACGATTAGACTTAAACTTGGTACTGGCTTGCAATTTTTTTGAAAATAGTGGTACTGATCCATTACACCTGCCCCAAGTGTGGTACTTTCTTGCAATTAACTCTCTTTTTCTCAGGCCAACACCAGGCATCAAATTTTACCAGGCACGAAACTGAGGACATGAACCAAACATGCTCTCACTGCCGCCAAAGGCGCCCCCGTGCCGGCCATGTCGTTGTTCATGTCGCAGTCATAAATACGCGGGCCGTCCTTACATGGGTTACCTCGCCCCGCTCCCCTATGCAGGTAGAAGAAAAAACAATGGTCCAGTGGGTATTCGAGGAAGACAGCCGAGAATACATGGGAATTTATGTTTTCGTTTGGCTGAAAAAATAGACGTGGGGAAGGAGGTCTGGATGGGACCACAATGAAGAAGCAGGCAAGCCTCGTCCGATAAGAGCATCTCTAGTAGATCCCGTAAAAGCCTGGGGGCTCGTTTTTCAGGCGGTTTTATGGGACGAGCGAAAATGACAGCCCAAACAGGTCTGCTAAAACGGCTTGGCCCGTAAACCGCCCTCCAATTCGCTATATATGCCTGCGTCGGGGCTCTTTAGGGTATCCCTCTGCCTTTTCCCCCATCCCTCTCTGCCGCTTTTCTTCTACTCCAGCGGTAAATCGACCGAGATCTGGCAGCATTTTGCGGCGAGGTGTTTCACTGGAAGCGAGCGGAGATGTCGACGGCGGGTGCGGGTCATTGTGGTCGAGGGGGGCTCGACAACCGAGGCGGTGGGTCTTCTCGCAAGCGCGGCCATGATGAGGAGGCCTGGAGCTCCTCCCTCCGCCCTTTGGTGGAGGAATGACACAAGGAGCAGACGCGCTGCCACGGTGCGCGGCCCCGCAACGTCGGCTCACAAGCGTGGACGAACTTCAACCGTCTTCACCACATCTTCGATCCGGCGCTGCAGCACCGCTAATCGGCCGAGCACGCCTGGTTCAAGGCGAAGGAAGCGGCCACCACCGGGGTCGAAGTCGCAACGGCGCGGGTGCCGACGCTTCAGGAGGAGTACGACCTCGCGTACCGGCGTACGTGCTCTGCAACTCCCTCGTGGAGCACCACCTCGGCACGACAAGTCCGGCTTCAGCTCCGATGAAGACGAGTAGAACTCCGGTGATCCATCTAGTCTAGTTTATGTTTAAGTTTTAGATCTAGTCTAGTTTAAGTTTAAGTTTGAACTATCTAGCAAGTGACGTCGTATGTACGGAACTATAGTATATTAATTTGCTTGTATGATCTATGTTTGTGCAACTCTGATGATGTTTAAAATGACGTGAACTGGTAAAAATATAAAAGTGAACATGGGTGCATGCGCACCCGGGTGAATAGTAAATTCATAAAAAATATTAAAAATATTAAAAAATTCTGAAATTTCGTGGTATGAAACTTAGTCAATCATTCTACTCAAGTGTGAAGTTTCATAATGTATTGACACCCATGATACTCTTAGTGAAGAAAATACAAATGCGACCATAGTATTCATTAAACAATGTTTTTTAGTATAGCTTCGATTAGCTTCGTTTTTGTCATTTTTGCCTAGATTACCATGGATGTGATTTCTTTGTGAAACTTCATATACAAGTACACCGGTTAACTATATCTTTACCTAATAATAAAGCACGGTGGGTTTCTGTCGTCCGTCACCCTTATTTGCAAAAAAGTCCTTGCAGTTTATTGAAATCAACCCGCAGTCCATCTTTAAGTCATACCGAACCGTTTTTTAGTTTTCTTAGAAACACCCCTGAGATTTTAGGTAATCAACCCGCCGTACATATTTAAGTCATACGAATCGTTTTTTTGTGTTTTAACATAAAATCCCTTGACCTTTCGGTTAATCAATCCGTAGTTTATCTAAAACAAAATTATCCATATCTTTTAAATCTTTTAACATATTATATATGAAATTTGATTAGAAAAATGTGTAGAATCCAAATATGTTGTTACTTTTAGCTATTAAATATTTCTAAACTATTAATTTGGATGCAAACATAATCTATAGTGCACGGTCTGGGTTTTTTTTCCGCACTGGCGGCGATCCAAATTGCAAATAAACACACATTAAAACCAGATTGAGAGGGAAAAAACATTGATAACCACGCATGCACAACTCTGAAAAACCTCACGGAAAAAAACAACATTTTCTCATCTTATTCTCAATGATTGTGTGTGCACGCGAGCGCGCGCACGCGTGTATGTGTGTGTGTGTTTGTGTGTATGTGTGTGAGAGAGAGACGCCTTAGGATTGACAACATTCAAATGCGTTTTCGTTGTGTGAGCATTGAGACCACCACCGGGAACACAAATGTGATGCAATTTTAAAATAAAGAACGTCTACGTATCAAGGTCTCAAGTCGTGGTTATTGGGTTAAGAGCGTGTGTGTTTTTCTGTCCCGTTGCAACGCACGGGCTCTTTTGCTAGTATATTACAAAGATAAGTTCAATTTCTTTTTTGATTTTTTCTAGCACTTTTTAAAATTTACTATTCATAAAGTAAGAACTTCCGCGATGTTTACGAGATTTATTATGCCGATTCGTTCCCGTAAACAAAATGTAGGAGACGGTCTGGACCGGATCCGTCTCGACTCTCGACCACAGCTCTCGCTTTCGTCCGCTCCCATATCCCGCTCGCGCGTGCGGTGCAGTGCCCATGGCGAGTCCGCCGTCGCCGCGCCTCCTCTGCGCCCTCCTCGGCGACCGCATCGGCGCGCTCTCCGCCAGGCCGCTCCTCCGCGCCGCCGCCCCAGGCAGAGGTACGCGCCCCTCCCACTTCGCGCTTCGGCTCAAAGGCTTGCCGCGTCAGCTCCTCCGGGGGAAACATTTGCTCAGAGGACGGCTCGGGTCTCCTCTTGCAGGGCACAGGCGGGTGACGTGCCAGGCCACGAGAACGCTCTCCAGCCTGGTGGACGCCCTCTTCAACAGGAGGTGAGCTCCCCGGTCGCCATTCCCTGCCCTGCCTGTTGGAGGTGACGACAGCACTAGATTAGCTGCGAGCTGTTATTTTTGGGCAGATAGAGTGGTCATTGCAACACAACTTTATAGTGATACAGCTTGACCCATCAATGGATACGTAATGGCCTGATTTTGGCTATCTTGGAGGAACACATGTACTGTATTTCCCATCTTTTATGCCAACCGCTATAACTGGAGCTGAAGCTGAAATGCCAGTTTATTGATTGCCTTTATCCAGTGCATAGCAACCCAAATCCACAACTTGGTGCATTGACCTTGACCACATAGGGAGATATGTTTATTGCTAGTTGATTTCAGGGGCTCCCTTTCCCCCAATACCATGCATTGGAAGCTTCGTTAAGGTTTGGGTGGTAGTGGTTCAATGCAACATTTACATATATGCAGTTGCTATCCATCGGGCAACTTAAAAGAAATATCGGATCAGTCGATTTTCGATGAAAGAGAGCAGTGCAACAACGAGGGCTTTGCCAGGACCTCCCTGGAGGCGGGGACGATGGGGCTCGCCAAGGCGTCGTGGCCGGAGCGGAGGAAGAACCTTGACTGGTTTGGATTGGGGGTGGGGGGACCTAAAAAATCGACCGGAAGCAAAAGTTTTTTCAGGCACCTGGTGCATAGGTGCCCCCTTACAAAGTTTTTTCAGGCACCTGGCGCATAGCCGCATAGGTGCCTCCTCACATGTACTGTTCTGTACTACCTCTGTCTCAAAATGTAAGACATTTTTTGTAGGCTAGGTAGTATGTGTGAGTACCGATCAGGGATGTCGTGCGGCTTGTGCCAATCCATGGAACTATCAAACTTGGCCATATCTTAATACTCATGAAGATGTTTTGAGACACATCATGCATTTTGATCATCATAGAAAGTTGCTTATAATGTCCCCTTGCAACAAAAACTAGAGAGGGTGAACTACATGGTTCAAGAAGTCATTTTGGAACACAAGGCCCAACAGGGAACTACTTCTATTATCAACAGTAGTAGGATATTCTTGTTCTGGTGATATGATCTAACTGAATATTTTCTTTCTGGAAACATTGCTGTGGTGCTTTCATTTCAAGGAGATAGAATGCTAAGAAAGTAAGAAGTGAGATAATGCTTGTATCAAAGTAAGATAAACAATATTTGAAGCACCGTTAGATAAACGGGTACAAAATTCCCTGAGTTTACTGATCTTATGGTGAAAATCAAGGCATACTTTATGTTGTGCCTGTTAATTATATTACTTATAGTGTGTGGAAAATACGGTTGAATTGGTCTATGCCTTTAAATTGTGTCCATTGTATCTCTGATACATTTACTCTTGTATGGAGCATACATGTAGATTCACATTTACGTTTTTTTTTCTTTTTTGGACTTCCACAGAAGTCGGGATGACTCACTGGAAAATAACCCTAGACGCCTACGACCTGGGAAAGTGTCTCCTCGTCTAACCATTCCCAGTCATATACAGCGGCCTCCTTATGTCAATTCCCGTCAAAGACCTCAGATGAACGATGGACCTGAAATACATGATGAAAAAGGGATCGAATGCATGAGAGCTTCTGGAAAGCTTGCCGCGCAAGTTTTGAAGTTTGCTGGAACACTTGTAAATGTAATGTTATTATTGGCATTGGTACCTGATTATTCTTTTTAGTCGCGGAACATTACATTCACAACGGAAACCTCATTCCATTCATCCAATACTTTGTTAAGAGAAAAGAGCACACTGAGCAAATGGATCCTCTGGTAAAGGTTAAGGTGCAGGACACAACTGATACACATTTTAGACACCTTTTAAGTAGTTTGTGAAGTAGAAGTCCCTTCTCATGAAGTACCGCATTTCTGAAAAGTAGCCCATAGACTAGGGTGGTCTAAGACTCGAGTGTCAAAAATTGATCGGTTCTTATTTACAGCCAGGCATCACAGCTGATGAGATAGATAAAGCAGTGCACCAAATGATAATAGATAACGGTGCATACCCGTCACCTCTTGGTTATTGTGGATTCCCGAAGAGTGTTTGTACTTCAGTGAATGAATGCATCTGTCACGGGATACCAGATTCTCGTCCACTTGAGGTAAGCAATCCAGCATCTGGAGACAATGACTTTGAATACATACCAATCAATTTACAGTTAATCTTTTTTTTGGGCAGGATGGCGATATCATCAACATCGATGTTACTGTCTATCTCAATGTAAGCCAAAGATAATCTATACATCTCCTGAGCTGACTATTGTTAAGTCGCTGTGCTTCCCTCACAGACAAAGTACAAGTAAAGAAAGAAACTGAAGTGCTTATTTGTGATAGATATCCTTTGTGATGATTTTCTAGAGGATATTTTGTTCTAGTGGTTTCTTGCTTGTTGTGAACAAACATCCAACATTCCTTTTTCTATATGAGAGAATGCAAAATCTATGTTGGGTGCAGATTCAGTTGATATATTACTTTAATTCCATCTGTTTATATATATATGGAGTATTGTGGATTTTTTTAATATAGATGCTGAAGCTATAGTTGGTATCTAAATTGACCCATTCCCTTTTTATGGTCTATGCATATTTGATTCCAGGGTTACCATTGGTATCTAAATTGACCCATTCCCTTTTTATGGTCTATGCATATTTGATTCCAGGGTTACCATGGTGATACATCTGCTACATTTCTCTGTGGTGATGTTGATGATGAAGCTAAGAAGTTAGTTCAGGTTATCTCAATTCTCTCATAAGAATATTCTGTCTAATACTCTGTCTCTAAATATGCATTAGTCTATGAAGGCAGGAACTCCAGCTGTTTGCTGGCATTAGTGATATGCCTGTACTCTCTTCCATGTTTTTCTTATTTTTTGGCTGTTGTACTTCCACAGGTATATGCCTGTACTCTCTTGCATCTTTAAGCAGTTGTATATATAGACATTGGGGAATAAGTACCAATGTAATCTGGACATAATTTGTTTGCATGTTAAAGATGTAACCATACTAAGTCACTTTATTTTCAGTCAGATGGCAATAAGGTCACATAATTTTTTCTTAGAGAAAAGGTTCTTTGCTATGCATTATTTCGTTCAAAGTTTTATGGAATGTTCTTTTTCCCAACCAGGTAACGAAAGAATCTCTTGACAAGGCTATATCAATCTGTGCTCCTGGGGTGGAGATCAACCGCATTGGTAGAACCATACAGTAAGTAAATGGGAGGCTTGCACACTTGTATTTTTCTCATCACTCTTTCGCAATATGTTGATTCTGTAACCAGGGGATTCTATATTTCAGAAACTTTCTGCGGCAAAAGTTAGAAATCGGTGCTGTTTGGTTCTTTTGCATCTAGCACATAACTTGATATTGATAGTACCCATTTTCTTGGACTTCGATTACAGTGGACATAAGAATGGTTGCTTGTTTTTGAAAAGAAATAACTAATTGTGTCCTTGAAACAAACTATTTTGGTTTCTCTAGAGCTTATTCCCACCGCAGTTTCTCTGGGCAGCTCTGGAGAAGCTGTTTCTGCACAAGCTGCGGCCCAAAAGAACTGGGCCTAAACGTACTTTCCGTGCCATGTTAGCTTGTGTTGCACTGAACTTGGCTTGCTAGAATTTGGATATTTTGTGCCAGTACCTGATACAGTGACAGACTGACAGAGGTAGACTGAGTACTGGTTGAGTTTGTTGGACATAATTAAATCGAAAGCTTATTCCTTCTATCTATAGATTTGTAATTATTATATTTTGTGCTTACTGGATATCGTCGTCATTTCTTCAAACGCACTACCTGACTGAAGATTTCAAACTTTGAAGGGATCATGCAGATAAATTCAAATATGGTGTAGTTCAACAATTTGTGGGCCATGGGGTAGGGAAAGTGTTCCATGCTGAGCCTGCAGTGCTTCATTTCCGTGAGTTCAACATGAGAAACCATTGGATTTGCTCTACTTCAGTGTAGATATGGAATATATGTGCTGCCGTGGACTGACGTCTCTTGAATTTACAGGCAATAATGAAAAGGGCCGCATGATTTTGAACCAAACATTTACCATAGGTACATTTTTCCACTGTCGCTACAGTCTATGCACATAGCGTGTCCTTATTTCAATAATCAGCTTGGGATTAAAGAATCTGCATGCTTGTTAGATTGAAATAGATAAGATTGGCACACATTAGATTTGATTATACTTCATAAATCGGAACTGTGTTCCTTGTAGACATAGCTTCAGTCAAGTTTACTTGTATAACTTATAAGGATCACTGGCCTTCATAAGAAGCATATGAACACTAACAGATTCTCCTGACTGTTGTGTGTCAATTCAGAGCCGATGCTAACCATAGGGAGCACAAACTCGACCATATGGTCCGACGACTGGACCGCGGTGACGGAGGACGGGAGCCTGACAGCGCAGTTTGAGCACACACTACTGATAACCGAAGATGGCGTGGAAATACTGACACAGTGTTAAGCCAGGCCGGATAACAGAGACGTCAATGAGTGAAAGGCTGGATAGCTGGGACAGAAGCTGCAATTTTTCTGGGGCTGCACATCGTCCAATCAAACTCCCAAGTGCAAAACTACACTTTTTTTATTTATCTCGATACGTTAGTAGGTTGATGCATAATAGATTATATATACGAAGTTTTGCATTGTTGTTGGGATTATAGGGTGAGCTTGCAGATCAGATCAGCCCCCTTGGTTGTTGCGGGTAGGCCTGAATTCTGACTGACTGCCTGGATTCTGATTGAGTTGGTTGGTTCTGGGGCTGATGAAAGCCATGTCTTGCCGCATTTGTTGGCAGAAAAAAAAAATGAAGATCTGCTTTGCTTTATTGATACTTCTCCGCGATTGATTATCAGCCTGATGCTGCTTCATCAATCAACACTTTTCTGCTGTCGCTCTCCAAAACAAGAGGGGGTTAAAATGGGAGGATGTTTGCTATGAGCTCCATGGAGCTCGGTTTCAAAATATCATTTTTTGCACCGTGATATTTTTTGATTTTTTTATGGAATATACATACACATGTATACTATGTATGTGCAAAATTCCATAACATTATACATATGTGGCATGCAAAAAAAGGACAAATATGTATTTATAGGAACTGTTTTACTTATGTGTTCTGCTCTATTCTGTCTGTAATTAGAATCAGAATTGCTTGCAATTAGAGCAAACCATTCTGGCATTTTTGCCAATACTTGTTCTGCTAAAAGTTGGGAGAATTACGGCGCCCAATGGCAACCATCCACGTAGCTCCACCGATCCGCTGTAATCTCACCGACCACAACAAATCTGCCACAACCGCTCGGCTTTTTTACCCCAGCCTACGCGTTGTCGGCAGTTCTTTCACTGGCAACCGGGCCCAACGGCGCTGTCATGTGCCGGGGCCCACGCGCCAGAGAGGAGGAAAATCCCGCACTACCACCTTCACGCCTCCACCCTCCATGCTATCTGTCCACCCCCCTCAAGTTGCTCCCCAACTTCCATTTGCGGAAACGGGAAGGCCCAGGCGAACGCGGAGAGAGGCTCCTGCCCTGCCCGGCCGGGATTCCAGAAGCTTCTAGCACTGTAGCATCCGAGCGCCGGGGGCGGGGCTGTAGCGCGGCGCACCGGCCCTCGCGGCGCGTGCTCCTGCGGCCGCGGGCGAGATCGAGGAGGCGGGGAGCTCGCGAATCGGGGGCGGCGGCGGCGGAGCGCAATGCCGCGCCGTCGGCGGTAGGGATGGCGGCAGCGGAGACGGCGGCGACATGGCGAGGGGAATAGCGCGGGCGGCGTCGTTCGGCGGCCGCGCGACTGCGGCGGGGTGGTTCTCGTACCGGCGCATCACCGTGGCCGTCTGCCTCGCCAACCTCGTCGTCGCGCTGCTCGTGCTCCGCTCCCTCACCTCCTTCGCCCCCGGGCCCAAACGTGAGGCGCCCGCTCCCCGGCCCCTCGCCGTGCCTGCGACGACTCTGGCAGTATCCGCGATCTGACTCGGTGTTAATTTTTTCGATTTTTTGTTAGGGGTTGAGGTGGTGCAGTACACGGAGGAGCAGATTAGGAGGGTGGAGGAGTCGATCCGGATTCGCCGCGAGGCCGAGCCCGTCGAGCTCGTCCAGGCGGTACCGCTCTTGAAAGCCTATTGCAGAATTCGATGGTGTTTATAGTTCATTGGTACTAGTTGTTATCATGGCTTTGCGATCTAATCCCTGAGGATTTTTGGGTGCCAAAGGTGAAGAAGCTGCAGAAGGTTTTTGCACGGGAGGAGAAAAGGCGGAAGGAGCTGCCTCTCGAGCTGAAGCTGAGGGTATCGTATGAGCTTGTGGGGCGGCTGAACAAGCTAGGGGATAACGGCAGTGCCATCCAGCAACGAGGTATATTTGCATATCTAGTTTCGAATTAGCAATAGTAGTGTACTATTACTGTTTTGTGTAGAATGAAGTGAGCTCCTGGCTTTCCATAATATGTGTGCATAACTTGGACTTGTATGTTTATCTTTGGTTATTGGTCGACAGCTTGACACACACCGGCTATTTTCTGTCAGCATGCCGTTTGATGTGTTCAGTTCAGAGAGGGCTGAATAGCTTGTCTGGAGGGTATATATTAGTACTATTTATTTCGACTAGTTTGTCAGATATATGTTGCATTGCTAAGTGCTTTCTTGCAAGTGTGAACTTCTATAGTACTCCGTAGTTGATTCCTTTTCACTTTTATAGTCTTAGATAGGCGTAGAGTTGCGGGATTTGAATACTGTACAAGTTTGAGACATTCTATCCATGATCAGGAAAAGCAACCCTCCTGATTGAAACAACTGAACATATGACAACCACATTAGACGATTCCCTCTTTTTAGTCGACTTGTCATATACTCCCTCCGTCCAGAAATACTTGTCGGAGAAATGGATGTATCTAGACGTATTTTAGTTCTAGATACATCCATTTTTACCTATTTCTCCAACAAGTATTTTCGGACGGAGGGAGTATTTACTTTTGTGTGTGTGACTGGCCAATTGGTGTATCAACCTAGCAGTGATGCCAGCTGCGATAATTTGATGAGCAAGTGCTGCATATTGATTGACCTGTTTGGCAGAAAAAAGGGTATATTCTATTTGTGTGTGTCTGTGTCTCCTTGATGGTATCAGCTGTCTGTCTCCTTGATGGTATCAGCTGTCTGGAGTTGCCATTATTTTGTTCCATTTATGTTCTGTGTGACGTTATAAATTAACGCTAAAAGTGAATTCATGTTTTTACTGTTTGTTACTTGCTTTTGCGATACATAAGATCTGGATTTATTTTACATCTGTTAGAAATACAGTTCATGGATTATTTGTTGTCTTGATTGGCGATAAATTGAAGTGCTTATGTTTCTATTCCCAAACATATGACAGAAGCTTTGGAATCATGGCGTGTTGAGACGCTAAAAGATGCAAAAAGTGCATCTACACAGAATTCATCAAATTTGGGCCTCTCCAGTGAGGAAGCACGTACGTGAGCTTTACTGTTAAACAATATATACTCACTTCTATGTGTTCATATTCCTTCATAATAATTTGGTACATGTGAGCTTTATAGTGTTAAACAATATATACTCACTTCTATGTGTTCCAATTCCTTCATAATCATTTGGTACATATTGGGTGCTTCTAAACGTTTTCTTTTGCTTTTGTTTCATAATTCTCAACTGTAATAGTTTGGTTTCACCCTTGTCTACAGGATTGTTAAAGCGAGCCCTGGAGTTCAACTGGCATGGGCTATTGGAGGATATTGGTCTTTGGATTTCACCAGAAGTCCCACACACCGAGCATGATGACAAACCTGAGAATGAACCAGAAGGTTGCTTCTCTACCATTGCCTATGTTAATTATGTTTCATGAAGCTCCGCATCGTGGTGCCAAAGTCTGACCCATTGTGTTAGAATTATAGTTACAGAATAGCTTTCGTATTTCTCAGAGAAATTGAGTCTCAAATAAATTGTTGCAGAAGAAGAAATAATAGCTGGTCCACCTTTGCATCCACAATGCAACACTGAGCTACATGCCGATTATGGTGGCGCTGCTGTGAGATGGGGATTAACGCACCACAAAGAATCTGCTGCTGATTGTTGTCAAGCATGTCTAGACCAGGCTAGGAATGCCAAGCCAGGTGAATTGAAGTGCAATATATGGGTATATTGCCCATCAGAGTTTGGTTGCTATTCACCAGATAAATATGAGCATAAACATCAGGAGTGCTGGTTGAAACAGGTACGCCTGCCTTTTTGCGAGTCTGTTTCTAACCATTGAATCGATTGCCCTGTATGTTTGCATGTTTAACCATATCTTGTTCGGAGCGGTGTTAGAATTATCTGATTCTTCCTGCTTAATGGACCTGCATCTGATATTTTAATGAATGTTGTATATGTGAAATGGTACAGTTTACTGTTTAGTTAGGAGCACTTTATTATAGAATTAGGGGAGAAAATGGTGTTTATGAATGGTCGTCAGTCATTTTAATAGCGGAAACAAAACATAGGTCATGTGCGTACATGTGTCCTTACTGTACGGGAATGGGGAGAGAAACCAGTGTTTATGAATGATCGGTAGTGATTTGAATAACAAAACCAAAATATGGGTCATGCTTATACACGGGTTACTATTCTACATGTGATGCAACAATCCTGTCCTAATAGTTTAAACAGGAACATTAGTTATCCACTATAATTCTTGAAATTGTAATCAACTGTGCTCCTGCAGCTGACTGTAGCCTGTACACTTTCAAGTGTGTTTTATTTTATTTTTAGCCAAGCTCCCTTTCTTGTGTTGAACTTTTTAACTAGTCTCAGTAATCATTTAGGATGATGCATTGGACAAGTTTGTGGTGTGGTACATTCTTAATGGGCTAAATATAAAGAATATAAATCTATCTACAGCAAAACATGTGATGCCATAAATGGTGCTGGTGTATGGTTTCCCCGTTTTACATGTTGCTCATACTGATTGCTTTATGTTTACCCACTGTCATTGTACAACTGTTGAAACTTCAGTTCTGGTAACAGCCATTTGTCTCATGTTATACTGGTTGTAAGAGCATCTCCAGCCGTTCGGCCCCCCAGGGCGCCGAAAAACTACGGCCTGGGGGCGAGCCGGTGCTAGTTCGGCCCCTGGGGGCGGCCTAGCTCCCAGCCACGCCCCCAGGCGCCGCCCCCCAGCCACGGCAAAATCAAACGTAGTTCATTCCCGTGCCCAAAATAGACGCCACAATCCGGCGATCAAGCGGCCAGTAGATCGGCGATCGGATGAAAAGTTCGGCGTACAAAAAGCAGAAAGGACGGATGGCAAAGCATCAGGCGGCGAGGTCGGCCTCCGGCGTCGGCGGAGTCGGCGTGCGCGGGCTTGACGGGGTCTCTGTGCTTGGCGGCGTGGCTTCTGTGCTGCGGGCAGTCTCGGCGGCATCATCGGTCGGGCTTGCCGGCGGCGTCGGCGTGTGCGTGGGCGTGGGCGGTGTCGGCGTGGGCGTGGGCAGCGTCGTCGAGGGAAGCTGGTCCAGGATGAGGCCAACATGCGCACTGTACCACGCCTTGACCGCCTCGTCGGTGCTTTGGAGCATGTCCGCCCCGCCCAGCAGGAACGCCAGGTCGGTGTTCCGCTTCTTCGCGGCGACGTTGGTCAGGAGTAGGTTGAGCTTGACGGCGGTGGTCGACATCAACGCCGACCACCGCGCCTCGGTCTTCTCTTCACGAAGGGCGGCCCGGACCTGTGCGTCGGCGAGGCAGTGCTGGATGGACTCCTGCACGCGAGCAGCGGCCGCGTCGGCGTGTTTCCCCTTCTTGGCACCTTTGTTGCCGTCCGGCCTCCCATCTGACGCGCCCGGAGTCGGCGTGTCCGGCTTGTAGGTCTCCTTGGCCTTCTTGAGGGTGCGCCGGACTTCCGCCCCCTTATCGCACTTGTCAATGCGCTTGTAAACGTGGAGGTACTTGAACTCGGCGTCGCTGTTGCTCTGCCGGTACAGGCCGAACATGCGCAACAACTGTGCGGGGACAAACAAACAGTTGGCGGCGCACACGACGAAGAGAGGCGGGAGACCGGCGTGGCATACCTGATCCTCAATGCTGGCGCCGCTCTCCGGGCGAGCGGCGACCTCCTCGACGACCCCATGCCATTTGTTGCACGCCCCCTGGATACGCCCCTAATGGTTTGCAATCGCCTTCGACCCGCGCTGCATGTAGACGCCTTTGAAGTAGGGGTCGACGAGCTTGCGCTCGTCGAACTCGGCCTTGATGCGTGCCCAGTACGTCTCGATGCTCTGGTTCGCGCCGGTGGTCGGGTCGAGGCAGATGACTTTCCATGCTTTGGCGAGGCATTCCTCCTCCTTGGACGCCCACTTGATGCGTGGCTCGCCTGACCTGGCCGTCCGCTTCTTCTTCTTGCGCCTCCTCGCTGACTCCTCCTCCTCGTCCTCCTCCTCCTGCTCCTCCTGTTCCTCGTCGCCGTAGACGTAGCCGAGCTCGCCGTCCATGCCGCAGCTGAGATCCACCGTCTCGTTCGCGGTGAAGCCGGGAGACGCGGCGGCCGCGGCCGAACCTTCCGCGATGATGTCGTCCATGTCGGCCTCGGTCTTGTCGGCGTCGCCGAGGTGCGAGAAGGGCAGTGCGCAACGGCGGAGAGGGGGCGTCGGGGAGGACGCGTACGCGGGCGGCGAGTAGTTGTATGGAGGGTACTGCAGCCGGTGAAGGCGGGCGAGGGCGTGCGTTGGGCCGGGTGTCCATGGGGGAAAGTGACGTTTGGGTTGAACCCACCGTGCGCGTTCCCGTCGGCGTAGCCCGGCGATCCCCATGGCTGCGGCGACGGAGACCCGACGCCTTGTTGGCCCCAGGGCGCGTACTGCGCGTGGTTGCCGGGGGGATTCATCCCCGCGCGAGTCGCCTCGGCCTCGGCCTGGTCCGCCGAAGCGGCAGCCGCGCGTGCCGTGTTGTCGCGGGCCTTCTTGGCGAGGGCCCTGTTCCGCCGGTCGGCGGTGACGGCCTCCCGTCGCTGCACTTCTACCCTCCAATCGGCGTTTGTCATGCCCGGCGGCTTCCTCTGCTTCGTCTGGGCAACGGAGGCGGTCGCGGTTGCCGCGGCGCGGGGGACGGCGTACTTCTTCGGTGCCATGGCGGCCGGCTGGGAGGCGAGCGGGAGGGAGATTGGCGGGAGGAAAGGAGGAAATGGGGAGGGAAGTGGGGAAAAGTGGGAAGAAACGGCGGGAAGAGGCGCTCGACTCGCCGACAGGGCGGACCCACGCGCCCTTTTCGCTTGTGCCGGCGCCCCAGGCACCCCCCAGGGCGCCGGGTTCTGCCTGGGTCCGCCGGCACCAGTTTCGGCCCGAGCTGGCGAAAAACGGGCTTCTTGGGGGGCGACTGGGCCGTTTTTTCAGCGCCGGCGTGGCAAAAACGTCTGGGGAGGGCCTGTTGGGGGCGCGGCTGGAGATGCTCTAATTTCTTGCTGTTATCTTGCACAAGTCTGGTCTGTGACAATATGATTGTTTAGAGTATGGTTCGACTTGCTGCTCTTGCTACATGGCCGGGCAAATACTTTTGTGATATGCACTACCGGTGTATTTTTTGCCAATGTTTACCTACGCACGAGGCTTTGTTATATAGTCAAATCATTCATCTAAATTTAAACTGATGTACCTCACATTGTTAACTTTTATTTCCTGTTAAGATGACATGAGCTGTTCATTGTTCTTGTTCGCACAGCCTAATTATCTTGTGATGCTTTGCAGGCTGACCAGCCTAAACTGAACTTCAAAGACAAGTATTCCGAGTCTTACAGAGATTCTCATCCGAGAGCCCCTGTTGTTGTGCCCTGGATGTCAGGTGTCACCAGCGCGTGAGCAGCTCGTTCAGAGACTGGGAGATTTGCACTGACAAACCTTCATATACCGATTCTTTCATTTGCCACGACACCGTTTTGTTTTCCTTGGTGTATATGATGTAAAACCTAGATTAGACGATTTGATGAAAGCAAAAGGCTCCTTTGAGGCAGGCTTGTTGAGGTGCAGGGGCCAAGGGACGTGGTGTAGATGAACTAAATCCAATTTGATTCAGCTCACGGCCGCGGCCCACTTTTCCACTCTACCGGTTGGTTTTCTGTGTTGTCAACGAGTTGATCACCAAGCTCCTGTGCTGTTTTCATGTAAAATGCATTGCCAGTAACATATGAACATGGGGTTGCAACTATACACACGAAAGCTATAAAAGATCGATTGTCGTCTAGCTGGGTGGCGAGGGGTGCTTCTATCTCTTGCCGGCCGTGCCATTCTGGTTCGTGCGGTCCTTAGGGCCTTACCTATCTACGCCATAACTGCTCTACTGCTCCTGGTGGGCATTGTCCAGGTCATTTTTTTGGGCGGGACAGGAAAAGGTGTTTGGTGGGCAGTGTAAGGCCTCCTTTGGTTTAGAGGAATTTCATAGGAATTCTAGAGGATAGGATTTTTATAGGATTTTTTCCTTTAGAGCCCTTTGGTTTATAGGAATGATTCCTATTCCTACATAGGATTGGTTCCTATCCTCCACATTTCATAGGAAAATAAAAAAGAGCCTAGACTCAATGGAAAAATTCCTTTGGTGTCAACCAAATGACATCTTGTTTCCTATTCCTACTCATAGGATTTGAGATACATGTCATCTCATTTCCTACAAGATTCCTATTCCTGTGATAATCCTATCCTATGAACCAAAAGAGGCCTAAAGTAGATTGAGAATTTGTTTGTGTGCCGTTCTCACATGGGAGGTCTAGGTTTCTCCTCTCTCCAACACTTAAACTCTTGCCTGCTTCTTTCCCATCTAAATAAACTTCACTCGTACATTGCTTCCAGAGGTAGCTCTCATCTTGCTATGAAATATGGATGGTATGATACTCATGACCTTGATTCTCCGCATCCCTTTGAGTCTAACATTTGGCATGATATTGCCAAGGGGCTAGAATTCTTCCGATCCATAACTAAGGTCACTGGCGGAGCTACGTGGTGTGTCTTCCGATCCATAACTAAGGTCACTGGCGGAGCTATGTGGTGTGCTGCAGGTTTCATGCCCCCCCCCTCCCCAGCCCATGAATATTTTGTGAAGAAACATTGTTTAGGATGACACAAATTAAGAGAAATACAATATTTGGCCCCTCCACACAATTATATTTGGCTATTTGCCCCCTCAGTAATATCTCGCTAGCTCGGCCACTGACTAAGGTGGATATCGGTAATGGTATGACAACCGCTTTCTGGCTAGATATATGGTTTAAAGGATCCATTGAAAACCTTGCAACAATTTCCCCTGCTCTTTTCTCTCATACTCTCAGACCCGCGGCCACTGTCGCACGGGTGCTAGGCTATCCTGCTTTGAACATTGACCTGGTTCCTCGCCTTACTCATGCCGCCGAACTTGAATTGGAAAACCTTCGCGCTATGCTTGCACTTGTTTCCTTGAATTTGCAGGTAATGGACAAACGAACAGGACGTTTTGATGGCAACCCTATGAGTTGCAACTTGTCTTACAAGACTGTTTGGATCAACAAGCCAATTGACCCCTTCGCAACGGCCATTTGGAAGAACTATTCACCCAACAAATGCAGAATTTTTCTTTGGCTAGCACACAAAAATCGGCTATTCACCAACAAAAGACGTTTCAAAGGGGGTTAACCTCCGTCTGCTGGCCGTTCTGCCCGGATACCGAATCAATCACTCACCTCCTCCTTCAATGCCACCTGCTGCGTCCGTTTTGGGAAGAGTTGAATTCAATTACTGCCACGCTACTGGTGGACCTACACCATCTCTGGGACAGGGACTGACCAACAAACCTCGCTCCACGGTTATCATTGCTATTATGTGGAATATTTGGAAAAGAAGAAATGCAAAAGCTTCTTGGAATGAACTTCAACCGATCAACCTCGTAGCCCGCTCGGCTGCCAACGACCTCATGCTTTGGTCCAATAGATGCTCCAATGAGAAAGTTCAGTACCTTCTTCGAGATTGGAGTACCATGTTGTTCCACTTATCTATGGGGTTGTAGCTTAATTGATTTGTACTCTCACCCCTCCCCCCCCTTGCCTTGTAAATGTACTCTGTTATCAATGAAATGGTTCAGGCCGGCGTTAGTCCGCCGTAGCACCGCAAAAAAAAAGAGCTATAAAAGAGAAATCTTGGACGTACTGTATGTTAACATGTGAACCTATAAAACTTCAGTGCATGCTATCCTCTCATGACACGCCGATGATACAGAAATCGAATAGGGCCTCTGCTTTCGCATCAGAAGCATGGGAGAACTTATCCCCTCAACACACAACGACAATATAGAAATCGAATGGAGCTCTGCTTTCGTCTAGTGAGTGAGTTTTTCCCTTCCTTCTCAAACTTGATCGCCTTCTTTTGGGGAGAATGAAAGGACTTTTTCCCGAAATCCAATTTGGCTCACGCGTGAAAAATGATTTTTTTAAATGTCAAAAAAATCCCAATTTTTTTTTATGTATTCATAGGTACATCCAAATGCTACCTCAAAGTTTTAGGCAAACAGGTTAAACATTTTGGCATGTGCAAAAATAATAATATTTGAACACCAAATGTTACCTAAAAATTGTTTTTCACTGACGAAACACCACTGCTCCGTTTTGCACGAAAATTGTTAAGCCTGCTTACGACACTAACATGAACATCCACAAAAAAATCCAGAACTTTTTTACTAAAACATTTACCACTTTTTTGAGGTATTGTTCATCCGGGAGCAAGTGCTCCCGGGAGCCAAAACGCTCCCCCCGAAATACATTTTCTCTCTCAGGAGCCTTATCGGGTTCAATGGCCTTTTCTTGCATAGATAAACACTTTTTACCCGTTTCCCTGCAAACTTTCCTCAAACATTGGCACCAGTAAGTTTGTTTCTCCCTTGAGACACACCGAAGACCAAGCGTCACAAGATCAGAAAAGTGTCCATAGACCCATCACGAAATCCCATGCTCATGGCAAGGTAAATGGATGGCATGTATCTTTAAGATCACTTTGCTCTACATCATGTGTTGAGCAGTTCATGCCGACGAGATCTCCTCAAAGACCAGGGTTACCGATGTAGGTATGCATCTGGTATCAAGAGCTTGTAGCTGTTGTCCGGATGGTTATTGTTTTATGACAAGTTCAAGTGGCTCAAATAAGTTAGAGCATCTCTAGTAGACCCCTTATATCGTGCCGAACTGCAAAATAACTGCCAGTTTACAGTTTTGCACGAAAAAGTGGCCCGAACAGATATCGTATCGGACCGCGGCCTTTAAAATTTTTTGCGGGGCGCGGCAAATTCTCCCCATCAACCTTCAGAAACACGGGGTGGGAGGCCGACCCGAGGGTGACCCCTATAGCTAGCGAGATTTGGCGGGAGGGACATCTCCACGTGGCAGTTCCCGCTCTCCCTTCCCTCTGTCGCCATTGATCTTCCTCCACTTGCTTCAGACCACCTTCCGCGGCACTGTACCGCCACCATGGACGCCTCCCAGTCGTCGCCCATCACCGTAGAAGTCATGGACGCGCCAACCCCTCAAGCAGATCTCGTCGCCAGCTATGTCGCGCCCGTCGCTGTTCAAGCCTCCACCGCCCATCCCCGCAAGCGCTAGGGCAACTTCGTCGTCTAGACCGTCGCTCCCGCAGCCGTCGCCGCCATTGCGAATCCGGTCCAGGCCGTCCCCATCCCGCTAGTGAAGATGCACAAGGTGGCGGGGGTGAAACTGAAGGCGGCCAAAAAAGGTACTGTGAGAACTGCGCCACCACCTCCTCCGGTCACCACCGCACGAGCTTCCCCAAGGACGCCCGCCGCTGCCGCTGCCGCTGTCGCCGCGGCCGCCGAGGTGTCCGACATAATGGGCGCAAGGTATGAAACTTTGATTTTCTTTTAGTTGTTTTCACTTTTCGCCATTGTGATTGTTCTTGACTTGTGAAGCAAAATTATAGCGCAGGTTTGCATGATGTGACTGCCGAGTTTGTGCACATGTTGAACGACAACGCCGTCGACATTGATCAAGCCTTGATCGATGGATTTTGTATGAGTTCTTTTGGGTCATGGATGAAAACTAATTTCCGTGCAAACTATGTTTGATTGTTCGAATGTGTAGCCATTTATCCAAATTGCGGTCAAATTGTCTAATTTGTTTTTTCTGATTGAGGGCTGGCGTGGGCTGCAAAATATTCTGTTTTACTGTTCGACCTTGCAGGGTTTGTTCGGTCGCAACCCGTGCCAGTCCTCAAAACACGGTTTCCGTGGCCCATATACTCACTTTAAAGGTCCGCGCGATAGGGGTCTGCTAGAGATGCTCTTAGGGCTGAAAAAGTTCATGGCATTGCTCAAATAAGTTCATGTGTTGTGCTGCTACATCTTTTCCTTTTTCTTTCATATGCATCATCTTTAACCCAAAAACCTGAACCATCGCACTGCAATGATTTACAATTTTCATCTGAGAGCTCTTCTAGGCGTGAACTATGGTGGGCACACCTAGCTGTGCTGCTATAGCACCAAAACCACGACACGACGAACATTTGATTTTGTTGTACACCAATACGGCTCCTTGTCACGTCCTCTTGTGATTAATCAGCTGCAGCTGCATCGACAACTCTAGGTTCCATAGCACGTCGCCCATGGGCGGCCGCTCCGTGCCTTCGTGCGCAAGACACTCCACGGCCGTCTCAGCGAACTTCTCAAGGCATTCCGGCGCGACCTGGTCCTTGATCACCGCGTCGACGGCGTCCGGCAGGGTGCCGTTCCGGTGGCATTCCAGCCCGTGTTCGGCGAGGCCGACGGCCTGGTCCCCTGGCGGCAGCGCCGGCCGCGCCATGAGCGCCTCGAAGAGCACGACGCCTAAGGAGTAGACGTCGGACTTCATCGTGGCGTGCTTGGAGTTGGAGAGGCCGAAGTCCGAGAGCTTGGCGACCCAGTTCTCGTCGAGGAGGACGGTGGTGGCCTTGACGTCGCCGTGGACGACGCCGCCGGCGTGCAGGCAGTGCAGGCCCCGCGCGGCGCCCATGCACGCGTCGAGGCGGCGCCACCACGGCATCACCGGCTTGCCGCTTTCGCCGCGCAGGTGCTCCCGCAGCGTGCCGCGCGGCATGTACCGGTACACGAGGATGGTCTCCTCCCTGTCCGAGCAGAAGCCGAGGAGCGGGACGAGGTGCCGGTGTCGCAGGTTGGACAGCGCCTCGATCTCCGCCCGGAACTCGCGCGCGCTCCGGCCCGGCGACGGGTCGGCCCGCTTGATGGCCACCGCGGTGCCGCCGTCCACGACGCCGCGGAACACCTTCCCCCGCCTGCCCACGCCGACCACCAGCGCCTCGCTGAAGTTCCGGGTCGCCGCCTTGATCTCGGACAGCGAGAAGGAGCGGTGCTCCGGCAGCCACTCGCCGTTGCTAGTCTCCCCCATTTTCTTCTTCTTAATCCTCTTTTTGACGTACAGGTATGTCGCCTTCGCCGCGCAACCGATGGCCGCGGCGGCGCCGCCCATGACCGCCACCAACACGTGCATCGGACGTACGTCGGTGCAGCAGTGCAGTGCAGAGGGAGATCTGTGGTCAGTTAGTCTTAGGCAGAGAGGAGCGATCGAGTTGAAGAGACGAGCGCGCCGAGCGCAGGTGTTGGGGAGCGTTTGGCGGCTGGGTACCAAGTCCTGTGCATCTGCATGGGCGAATCAGTCTGCCATTGACACGGGGTGCAGCCGTGCGAGCAGGTGGGCCACGCGTGCGCGAGGCGAGACCGATCGCGCCATCGCGGGAGACTTGAAGGAAATCTCCGGCACACCTGGCCTGTCCGTGACGGCCAAAAGTTCCTACGCTCAGCCATCTTTGGTTACTCGCAGCATTTTTGTGTTCTCTGCGAGCCTGATGGAGCCTAGCCTAGCCTAGCCTAGCCTAGCCGAGGAAAGGGATAACTATATTTTTCGTCCTGCCTCCTGTGCCTTAGTTCGGTTACACCCTTTGTTAAGAGGATTGAAGGGGATTTTGGGGGGTTTTGACTTGTAGGGGATTAAATTCACCCCAATCCCAGCCAAAACCTCTTCACAACCCTGTCAACCGAACACAACCTGAGGGAGTTTAGAAATCGTCTCTTCACTTCGAAACCACCAAAACCCAGTCACAAACCTGTGAACCAAACTGTGATTGGATGGTTAGGAGGACAGTGGTATTTTTGACGCATCGGGGTTTAAATCCTGATGCTGGATGTTGTATATATGGGCACGGCAGGCTGGGTCTTCTTCTTCATCATCGATATTGTGTATGCTTTCAAGCCCATGGCAAACTCGGCCAATTCAAGCCATGAACTGCTGGAGAGGACTCTTGATTTACTAGTGCAAAAGAAGAGGAATGTGCTGCAGGTTGTGTACCGATGTGTTTCATCACATCAGTTGTGTATGCTTTCCTATCGCATATGTGGGTAATTGAGTGCTAGTTTGTATGAATTGCTGTGTAATCTGACAAGTCGATGTAACTTGAATTGCTAATCTCTTGCATAGCACAAGAGGTAAGTCACTATGTGCACACAGAATTTTTTAGCTGCAATCACGTCCGTTTCTTCAGAGCCACGCTCAAAGCAGCTTAGAGCTTTGTGTCATGCAAGCCCATCCAAACACGTGGGCAACCAAACAATTGATTTTTTTAGTGTACATTTTTTTAGCATAAAAGCTAGGCTTTATTCATTAGTTGGTATTGCTACCGGTATTACACAAGTGTCATGGGGTAGTCCCAGCCAAATATGTCGGCCATGAACCAACTTTACAGCATGCCTAGCTAATTTACGAGGCTCGAAATTTGAGACTCTAGATTCAAACTTAAAACAGCAAGAACTAAAAAAAGATTGCCACGAAGTTATCTCTTTCACCACTCCACCGTAGTTTCCACCTGATCTTTCTTTGATATGCTTCACTACCTCTTGACAGTCCGACGCAATCACCAAATTCTAGAGCCCCAAATCTTCGGCCAAGGATAAACCTTCTCTGCATGCAATAGCTTCAAGAGTAGGCGGATCTATCAACCCTCGTACGACAAACGCCGAGGATCCAAGATAGTCTCCACTATTGTTCCTGCACACTGTCGCGACTGCTCCAACTCCTCGTGAAACCGCGACGTCCACATTGATCTTGGCGCAGCCCGGTGTTGCCAGCATCCATCTTCTCAGAATTGCAACCACAGGACTGGTCACATGGTCTTGGGCTGTGTGCTTCTCCTGTTCTAGCTGAGAGATAAAATGTGTGATGAACATAAATGTCGACAGAGGGCTTTGGTTTATTCCTTCATGTATTAGCTTCCGGTCTCGCCCGCCATATGGCCCAAAGGGTAACTGCTACTTTGATGAACTTTTCATGTGAAAGTTGCTCGATCATGGTAAATAACCACCTCCTTGCGTTATGTTCGGTGTTGCTCTGCAGTTCATCAATCAACTCTTGATCAACCAGTGACCAAACACAGCGAGCAACAGTACACTCCAGCAGACTATGCTTCCAGGAGTCCGGAGTTCCACAAATAGCACATGTGCAGCTCGTAGTCATATTCCGGTGCATTCTGATGTCCTCCGTTGGGATAGACTGGCGTGCAAGCCTCCACAAGAAAACCCGAATCTTAGCCAGAACAATGGTCTTCCATAGTCGAACCCAAGCGAACTCGTCCTCTCGGCGGTTAGACGCAGCCGGGCGTGACTCCAACCAGTACTCTCGCCTTTTCTTGGTTTCAACTATCATGCGATAACAAGACCGAACACTGAAGATGCCCGATTTCTCATACATCCAGGACCAATAATCCGCCACATTCCTAAGGCAGATCAGGATCTGAAAGATTGCTCTGCATCAAACTGCAAAAACACCTGATTCACAAGCTCCATATTCCAGCGTGCATTTCCTAAATCAATCAAATCAGCCACTAGTTGGGGTGGGTCTGGAACTCTAGAGACCAGTGGCCTCATTAACTCAGCCCGAGGGATCCAGTTGGTACTCCATATTTTCGTCTCTGATCCGTCCCCAATTCGCCTAATCAAGCCCTGCTTCATAATATCCCTTCCTTCCAGAATAGATCTCCAAACTTGAGATGGATGGCTTCCAATATTGGCATCAAGGATTGACTTGTTTGGGAAGTATACTGCTTTTAGAATTCGAGCACTTAGTGAATCCGAGAGACCAAAATCCTCCAAGATTGCCGAGCCAGGAGAGCCAAGTTAAAAAGTTCAAAATCACGAAAGCCAAGACCACCCATATACCTCGGCATTGTCATGCTATCCCAAGACACCCAGTAGGTTTTCCTCTTCCCTTGTTTGCTACCCTAGCAGAAAGCTCTTATAGCAGAAGTTAACTTTTCACATAATCCTCTAGGCAGCTTGAAACAAGACATCGAGAAGACCGGAATGGCTTGTGCTACTGATTTGATAAGCACATCCTTCCCTGCTGCAGAGAGTGACTTCTCCATACATCCTCTTATCTTGTTCCATAGGTGATCAATAAGATACTTGAACGCTCCATTTTTGGATGAGCCCACGTCCGTAGGCAGCCCCAAATATTTCTCACTAAGCTGTTCACTCGGAACTTGCAAGACTTGTTTCACCTGCTATCTCACTGATTCTAGACAACTCTTGCTGAAAAAACATGACGATTTGTCCCCGTTTACTCTTTGACCAAAAACCCTTGCATAGGTCTCCAATAAGAGAGAAACTTCTTCCGCCCCTTCTGAATTTGCTTTTAAAAAACAACAGGCTGTCATCTGCAAACAACAAGTGGTTTATCGGCGGAGCCGTTGAAGCCACTTTTATTCCTCCGAGGTTAGATGACTGAACACGAGATTTTAAGAGGCACAAAAGGCCCTCTGCTGCCAGCAAAAACAAATAGGGTGAAATAGGATCCCCTTGACGGATGTCACGCATAGGGTTAAACTCTTCCAATTTTTCTCCATTAAACATAACCGAGAAGGAGATGGATGTGTTGGAAATATGCCCTAGAGGCAATAATAAAATGGTATTATTATATTTCTTTGTTCATGATAATTGTCTCTTATTCATGCTATAATTGTATTATCCGGAAATCATAATACACGTGTGAATACATAGACCACAACATGTCCCTAGTGAGCCTCTAGTTGACTAGCTCGTTGATCAACGGATATTCATGGTTTCCTGACTATGGACATTGGATGTCATTGATAACGGGATCACATCATTAGGAGAATGATGTGATGGACAAGACCCAATCCTAAGCATAGCTCAAAGATCGTGTAGTTCGTTTAGCTAGAGCTTTTCCAAATGTCAAGTATCACTTCCTTAGACCATGAGATTGTGCAACTCCCGGATATCGCAGGAGTGCTTTGGGTGTGCCAAACGTCACAACGTAACTGGGTGACTATAAAGGTGCACTACGGGTATCTCCGAAAGTGTCTGTTGGGTTGGCACGAATCAAGACTGGGATTTGTCACTCCGTATGACGGAGAGGTATCTCTGGGCCCACTCGGTAATGCATCATCATAATGAGCTCAATGTGACCAAGTGTTTGGTCACGGGATCATGCATTACGGTACGAGTAAAGTGACTTGCCGGTAACGAGATTAAACGAGGTATTGGGATACCGACGATCGAGTCTCGGGCAAGTAACGTACCGATTGACAAAGGGAATTATATATAGGGTTGTTTGAATCCTCGACATCATGGTTCATCCGATGAGATCATCGAGGAGCATGTGGGAGCCAACATGGGTATCCAGATTCCGCTGTTGGTTATTGACCGGAGAGGCGTCTCGGTCATGTCTGCATGTCTCCCGAACCCGTAGGGTCTACACACTTAAGGTCCGGTGACGCTAGGGTTGTAGAGATATGAGTATGCAGTAAACCGAAAGTTGTCCGGAGTCCCGGATGAGATCCCGGACGTCACGAGGAGTTCCGGAATGGTCCATAGGTAAAGAATTATATATAGGAAGTGAAGTTTCGGCCGTCGGGAAAGTTTCAGGGGTTACCGGTATTGTACCGGGACCACCGGAAGGGTCCCGGGGGTCCACCGGGTGGGGCCACCTATCCCGGAGGGCCCCATGGGCTGAAGTGGGAGGGGAACCAGCCCCTGGTGGGCTGGTGCGCCCCCCCTTGGGCCCTCCCTGCGCCTAGGGTTGGAAACCCTAGGGTGGGGGGCGCCTCCACTTGCCTTGGGGGGCAAGGCACCCCCTTGGCCGCCCCCCCTAGGAGATCCCATCTCCTAGGGCCGGCGCCCCCCCTTAGGGGCCCTATATAAAGAGGGGGGGGGAGGGCAGCCGCACCCTTGCACTTGGCGCCTCCCTTCCCCCTTGCTACACCTCTCCCTCTCGCAGACGCTTGGCGAATCCCTGCCGAGATCCCTGCTGCATCCACCACCACGCCGTCGTGCTGCTGGATCTTCATCAACCTCTCCTTCCCCCTTGCTGGATCAAGAAGGAGGAGACGTCTCGCTGACCGTACGTGTGTTGAACGCGGAGGTGCCGTCCGTTCGGCGCTAGGATCTTCGATGATTTGGATCACGACGAGTACGACTCCCTCAACCCCGTTCTCTTGAACGCTTCCGCTCGATCTACAAGGGTATGTAGATGCACTCCTCTATCTCGTTGCTAGATGAACTCATAGATTGACCTTGGTGAAATCATAGGATTTTTTTTATTTTCTGCAACGTTCCCCAACAGTGGCATCATGAGCTAGGTCTATGCGTAGTTCTCTTTGCGTGAGTAGAACACAAATTTGTTGTGGGCGTAGATGTTGTCAACTTTCTTGCCACTACTAGTCTTATTTTGCTTCATCGGTATTGTGGGATGAAGCGGCCCGGACCGACCTTACACATACGCTTACGTGAGACAGGTTCCACCGACTGACATGCACTAGTTGCATAAGGTGCCTAGCGGGTGTCTGTCTCTCCCACTTTAGTTGGAGCGGATTCGATGAAAAGGGTCCTTATGAAGGGTAAATAGAAGTTGACAAATCACGTTATGGCTTTTACATAGGTAAGAAAACGTTCTTGCTAGAACCCTATTGCAGCCACGTAAAACATGCAACAACAATTAGAGGACGTCTAACTTGTTTTTGCAGCATATGATTTGTGATGTGATATGGCCAAAAGTTGTGATGAATGATGAATGATATATTGTGATGTATGAGATCATGTTCTTGTAATAGGAATTACGACTTGCATGTCGATGAGTATGACAACCGGCAGGAGCCATAGGAGTTGTCTTAATTATTGTATGACCTGCGTGTCAATGATTTAACGCCATGTAATTACTTTACTTTATTGCTAAACCGTTAGCCATAGTAGTAGAAGTAATAGTTGGCGAGCAACTTTGTGGAGACACGATGATGGAGATCATGATGATGGAGATCATGATGATGGAGATCATGGTGTCATGCCGGTGACGAAGATGATCATGGAGCCCCGAAGATGGAGATCAAAGGAGCTATATGATATTGGCCATATCATGTCACTGTTTAATTGCACGTGATGTTTATTATGTTTATGAATCTTGTTTACTTAGAACGACGATAGTAAATAAGATGATCCCTCATAATAATTTCAAGAAAGTGTTCACCCTAACTGTGCATCATTGCGAAAGTTCATCGTTTCGAAGCACCACGTGATGATCGGGTGTGATAGATTCTAACGTTCACATACAACGGGTGTAAGACAGATTTACACATGTGAAACACTTAGGTTAACTTGACGAGCCTAGCATGTACAGACATGACCTCGGAACACAAGAGACCGAAAGGTCGAACATGAGTCGTATGGAAGATACGATCAACATGGAGATGTTCACCGATGATGACTAGTCCGTCTCACGTGATGATCAGACACGGCCTAGTCGACTCGGATCATGTAGCACTTAGATGACTAGAGGGATGTCTAATCTGAGTGGGAGTTCATTAAATAATTTGATTAGATGAACTTAATTATCATGAACTTAGTCTAAAATCTTTACAATATGTCTTGTAGATCAAATGGCCCACGTTACCCTCAACTTCAACGCGTTCCTAGAGAAAACCAAGATGAAAGATGATGGCAGCAACTATACAGACTGGGTCCGGAACCTGAGGATCATCCTCATAGCTGCCAAAAAATATTATGTCCTAGAAGCACCGCTAGGTGAAGCACCCATCCCAGAGAACCAAGACGTTATGAACGCTTGGCAGTCTCGTGCTGATGATTACTCCCTCGTTCAGTGCGGCATGCTTTACAGCTTAGAACCGGGGCTCCAAAAGCGTTTTGAGCAACACGGAGCATATGAGATGTTCGAAGAGCTGAAAATGGTTTTCCAAGCTCATGCCCGGGTCGAGAGATATGAAGTCTCCGACAAGTTCTTCAACTGTAAGATGGAGGAAAATAGTTCTGTCAGTGAGCACATACTCAAGATGTCTGGGTTGCACAACCGCCTGACTCAGCTGGGAGTTAATCTCCCGGATGACGTGGTTATTGACAGAATCCTCCAGTCGCTTCCACCGAGCTACAAGAGCTTTGTGATGAACTTCAATGTGCAGGGGATGGAAAAGACCATTCCTGAGGTATATTCAATGCTGAAATCAGCGGAGGTAGAGATCAAGAAAGAACATCAAGTGTTGATGGTGAATAAAACCACTAAGTTCAAGAAAGGCAAGGGTAAGAAGAACTTCAAGAAGGACGGCAAGGGAGTTGCCGCGCCCGGTAAGCCAGTTGCCGGGAAGAAGTCAAAGAATGGACCCAAGCCTGAGACTGAGTGCTTTTATTGCAAGGGAAGTGGTCACTGGAAGCGGAACTGCCCCAAGTACTTAGCGGACAAGAAGGCCGACAACACTAAAGGTATATGTGATATACATGTAATTGATGTGTACCTTACCAGTGCTCGTAGTAGCTCCTGGATATTTGATACCGGTGCAGTTGCTCATATTTGTAACTCAAAGCAGGAACTGCGGAATAAACGGAGACTGGCGAAGGATGAGGTGATAATGCGCGTCGGGAATGGTTCCAAGGTCGATGTGATTGCCGTCGGCACGCTACCTCTACATTTACCTACGAGATTAGTTTTAAACCTCAATAATTGTTATTTAGTGCCAAGTTTGAGCATGAACATTGTATCTGGATCTCGTTTAATATGAGATGGCTACTCATTTAAATTCATGAATAATGGTTGTTCTATTTATATGAGAGATATGTTTTATGGTCAGGCCCCGATGGTCAATGGTTTATTCTTAATGAATCTCGAACGTAATGTTACACATATTCATAGTGTGAATACCAAAAGATGTAAAGTTGATAACGATAGTGCCACATACTTGTGGCACTACCGCCTTGGTCACATTGGTGTCAAGCGCATGAAGAAGCTCCATGCTAATGGACTTTTAGAGTCTCTCAATTATGAATCGTTTGACACATGCGAGCCATGCCTCATGGGCAAAATGACCAAGACTCCATTCTCCGGACAATGGAGCGAGCAACCAACTTATTGGAAATCATACATACTGATGTGTGCGGTCCAATGAGCGTTGAGGCTCGCGGAGGATATCGTTATGTTCTCACTCTCACTGATGACTTGAGTAGATATGGGTATGTCTACTTGATGAAACACAAGTCTGAGACCTTTGAAAAGTTCAAGGAATTTCAGAATGAGGTAGAGAATCAACGTGACCGAAAAATAAAGTTCTTACGATCAGATCGTGGAGGAGAATATTTAAGTCACAAATTTGGTACGCACTTAAGAAAATGTGGAATCGTTTCACAACTAACGCCGCCTGGAACACTTCAGCGTAACGGTGTGTCCAAACGTCATAATCGCACTTTATTGGATATGGTGCGATCTATGATGTCTCTTACCGATTTACCGCTATCTTTTTGGGGATACGCTCTAGAGACAGCTACATTCACTTTAAATAGGGCACCATCTAAATCCGTTGAGACGACACCGTATGAATTATGGTTTGGGAAGAAACCTAAGCTGTCGTTTCTAAAAGTTTGGGGATGTGATGCTTATGTCAAGAAACTTCAACCTGAAAAGCTCGAACCCAAGTCGGAAAAATGCGTCTTCATAGGATACCCTAAGGAAACCATTGGGTATACCTTCTACCTCAGATCCGAAGGCAAGATCTTTGTTGCCAAGAACGGGTCCTTTCTGGAGAAAGGGTTTCTCTCGAGAGAAGTAAGTGGGAGGAAAGTGGAACTTGATGAAGTACTACCTCTTGAACCGGTGAGTAGCGCAGCTCAGGAAGATGTTCCTGTGGTGCCAGCACCAACTGAAGAGGAAGTTAATGATGATGATCAAGGTACTTCGGATCAAGTTACTACTGAACTTCGTAGGTCCACGAGGACACGTTCCACACCAGAGTGGTATGGCAATCCTGTCCTGGAAATCATGTTGTTAGACAACGGTGAACCTTCGAACTATGAAGAAGCGATGGCAGGCCCAGATTCCAACAAATGGCTTGAAGCCATGCAATCCGAGATAGGATCCATGTATGAAAATGAAGTATGGACTTTGACATACTTACCCGATGATCGGCGAGCGATAGAAAACAAATGGATCTTTAAGAAGAAGACGGACGCGGATGGTAATGTTACCATCTATAAAGCTCGACTTGTCGCTAAGGGTTATCGACAAGTTCAAGGGGTTGACTACGATGAGACATTCTCTCCCGTAGCAAAGCTAAAGTCCGTCCGAATCATGTTAGCAATTGCCGCATACTATGATTATGAGATATGGCAAATGGACATCAAAACGACATTCCTTAACGGTCATCTTAAGGAAGAACTGTATATGATGCAGCCGGAAGGTTTTATCGACCCTGAGAATGCTAACAAGGTATGCAAGCTCCAGCGATCCATTTATGGGCTGGTGCAAGCATCTCAGAGTTGGAATATTCGCTTTGATGAGATGATCAAAGCATTTGGGTTTATGCAAACTTATGGAGAAACCTACATTTACAAGAAAGTGAGTGTGAGCGCTGTAGCATTTCTCATATTATATGTAGATGACATACTTTTGATGGGAAATGATATAGAACTCTTGGACAACATTAAGGCCTACTTGAATAAGTGTTTTTCAATGAAGGACCTTGGAGAAGCTGCTTACATACTAGGCATCAAGATCTATAGGGATAGATCGAGATGCCTCATGGGTCTTTGACAAAGCACATACCTTGATAAGATATTGAAGAAGTTCAATATGGACCAGTCTAAGAAAGGGTTCTTGCCTGTATTGCAAGGTGTGAGATTGAGCTCGGCTCAATGCCCGACCACGACAGAAGATAAAGAAGAGATGAGTGTCATCACCTATGCCTCAGCCATAGGGTCTATTATGTATGCCATGCTGTGTACCAGACCTGATGTAAACCTTGCGGTAAGTTTGGTAGGAAGGTACCAAAGTAATGCCAACAAGGAACACTGGACAGCGGTCAAGAACATCCTAAAGTACCTGAAAAGGACTAAGGATATGTTTCTCGTTTATGTAGGTGATGAAGAGCTTGTCATAAAGGGTTACGTCGATGCTAGCTTTGACACAGATCTGGATGACTCTAAGTCACAAACTAGATACATGTATATTTTGAATGGTGGGGCAGTAAGCTGGTGCAGTTGCAAGCAAAGCGTCGTGGCGGGATTTACATGTGAAGCAGAGTACATGGCAGCCTCAGAGGCAGCGCATGAAGCAATCTGGGTGAAGGAGTTCATCACCGACCTAGGAGTCATACCCAATGCGTTGGGGCCGATCAAACTCTTCTGTGACAACACTGGAGCTATTGCACTTGCCAAGGAGCCCAGGTTTCACAAGAAGACCAGGCACATCAAGCGTAGCTTCAACTCCATACGTGAAAATGTTCAAGATGGAGACATAGATATTTGTAAAGTACACACGGACCTGAATGTGGCAGATCCGTTGACTAAACCTCTCCCTAGGGCAAAACATGATCAACACCAAAATTCCATGGGTGTTCGATTCATCACAATGTAACTAGATTATTGAACTCTAGTGCAAGTGGGAGACTGTTGGAAATATGCCCTAGAGGCAATAATGAAATGGTTATTACTATATTTCTTTGTTCATGATAATTGTCTGTTATTCATGCTATAATTGTATTATCCGGAAATCGTAATACACGTGTGAATACATAGACCACAACATGTCCCTAGTGAGCTGTAACGCCCCGGATTCGATGCGCCAGGTGTCTGCCAGTTATTCGCCTTCGTTGCCATGTCATTTGCTTGCGTGTTGCATTTTTCCATGTCATCATCTGCATATCATCTGCATGTTTTCCAAAACTTGCACCCGTTCGGGTTCCCCCGGTTCACTCCGTTGTCCATTCCGAGCCCCGACACTCTCACACGCGCCCGTGGCACCTCCGAAATATTATTTTATAAGCGGCATAAAAATGTTCTCGGAATGGGATGAAACTTGTCAAGCGGTCTTATTATAGTGTAGACAGGCCGCCTGCCAAATTTCGTCGCATTCGGAGTTCGTTTGACTGCCCAACCGTTAAATATATAACCGCGATATAGTCGGTCTAGCGTCGGACGTTTTCGGTATCCGGAAACTGCTGCCGGGCCTCTCTCTCTCTCCTCTCTCGCAGACCATGGTCTCTCCCCAGCCCTTCTAACCCGGCTTAAACCCCCTCTCGATCGGATCCGTCGGATCGTGATCGGAGGCTCCGAATCCACCCCTAGACCCAAACCCTAGCAAAACTGCTATATATAGCAGCCCCCTCCCCATTTTTGGCATCCCCTAGCTCTTCCCCTACCCCTAGAACCCCTTCCTTGGATCCAGCGCCGCCCCTTCTCCTCGGATCCGCCGCCGACCACCTCTTGCCTGCCACTTGGCGTCGTCTCGCTCGCCAGCGCCGCCGTCCCCGCCGCCTTGGAGCCAACCAGGGGAGGCCACGTGCTTTCCCCGCGCCTCCAGCCACCGCGGCCCGCGAGGCCCATCCGCGGCCCGTCGCCGGGCCGAACCGGGCCCCGCTAGCCCTCGCGCCCCGCAAGCGCCCCGCTCCTTCCTCGCGTGGATCGGGCAGAGCCCGATCGTCCCGCCGCCGCCGTGCGCCGTCCGGCGACCGGAGCCCTGCCGCCGGCGAGTGCCTCCTCAGGCCAGCCCCGTCGCGCCTGCCTCTGCCTATCCCTCTCCGACCTGCCTCTCCCTCTCGCTGACTCCCCCTCTCTCCCGCAGGACCCAACCCCGCCGTGGAGCTTGTTCCGCCGGAGCTCGTCTCGCCGGAGAACGACGTCGCCCCGCCTCCCTGTCCGCTGCCGCGCCCGGATCCGGCCGATCCGGACCAGATCCGCACAACGCCGGCCTCCTCCGTCCTTCTCCGGCCAACTCCGGTGTGATTCCGGCGAGATCCACCGCCGCATTGACTTTCCCCCGAGGCCCATTTTTCTCTAAGTCCTCGAGTCTGAGATATTTTTATGCCATGTTCATCGCATCATATCTTGCTGCATACTGCTCCGTTGCGTGCGTGTAATATGTCAAATTGTTCGTCTCAACGAGTACTTCATTTCATTCCATTGCATCATGTTCATTTGAGCTCATCTTCATGCCTGAATCTTCGTTGCAAGAGTGCTATATGATGTTGTCTGCTGTCTGTTAACAGAATGTGTGCATTTGTCATTTTTGCCATGTTTGATGTGTGCATCTTATGAGGTTGATGTCTACATGTGTTTTGAACTATGCCATGCCATCTTTACAGTGATGTATTCCATGTATTTTTTGTTATCAATGTGGTGACTAGAACAAGCATGCAAACTAGGCTTCGTGATGTTGCTGATTTCAGTCCCTGTTCTGCTGTTATTTTTATGCCATGTAAACTTGATGCTACAGAGAGATCCATGCATATTTTGAGATACTTCAGTAAGGATGTTTTGAACATATGGTTATGCTCTATCCATGCATGCCCCTGGTTGCAATTATGGAGTAGTCTAGCATGTCATTTTCATGCTCTACTTTTTCTACAAAATGTTTCCTGGCAGATTGTTTACATGTTATTCAATTTTGCCAAGGTTGTTGTAGTTGATCCTTGCATGCTATGAACTTGTTCTTGCCTTGGTTAGCTTCATAAACATGTCTTCTTGCTGATGCTATGCTTATCTTGTCATGCAATGACTTGTGGTGAGTGAATCAAGCTTGTTAAGTAGTGTACTTGCTGTTACTGTTTTGCTAGGCTGAATCTGTTATTTCGTGATGCTACAAGTCATTCTATGCATAATATGGAGATGTTCACTAAGGGTGTTTTGTTCTACATGTCATGCTCTATCCATCCATGCCCCTGGATGCAATTATAGCTTGCTGTAGCTTGTTGTAATCTTGCTCCAAAGTTGCTAAATAATGTTGCTGTCAGCCTGTTAACATTAAGTTCAGTTGTTACCATGATTGTTCTTAGTGATACATGCACCCTATGAACTTGATCTTGCCATGCTTAGCTTCATAATCATGTCTTCTTACTGTTGGTTGCCTTGCCATGCCATGTATTGCTCTGTGGTGAGTGGTGCAAGCTCATCTACATGCCTAGTTATCGTTGTTCCTGCCATGTTGGAATCTGTATTATACCTTGCTATGTTTACATGGGTGCCATCATATTTTCTAATCCTTTTTGGCTCATGGTCAGTAAGGGACTTTTGTTCTATGCATTTAGTAGTATCATGCCATGCCTTTGTTTGCCATGATAAGTTCCTGTAACATGTTGTTTGATAGCTCTGAACATTGCAACCTGATGTTATTTTCTGCAAAGTCTGAACTGTCATTATTTGCAATCTTGCCATGTGTGTTTGAGCATGTTCTAGTGATTTATGGAGATAGCTTAGTGTTTATGTTTTGTTATGATTTACCCGTAAATCATGTCCATGCCTTTTGTTTTGATGTTGAGGTCCTGTAGCATGTTGTTTTGATGCTTGCAAGATGCCTAGTTGCTGTTTTGGACAGCTTGTCCTTTAATCTTGTATAGGGTGTATGTGTTGCACCGTTGCTTCGTTTTGAGTGTGCTCTATATGAAACTTGCTTGATTTTGCATATAGCTTCATATTATCATGTTGCATCCTTGTTTTGAGGTGTTTGATTGATGTTTGATTGCATTTTGCATCAATGCCATGTTTAACTTGTTTTGCTCATATCTTCTAGGCCGTAGCTCCGAATTAAGTGAACTTTATATGTAACTTGACTAGAATCTCGTGTAGATCATCTTTGTGCATTTTAACTTGCTGTTTAACAACTTGAACATAAGGTTTATTCAGATCTGGACCAATTTCGAAAGTTGCATATGAGGACTTACCAGAATTGTTATATGTTGTTCCCGGCCTCATTTAAACTTGCCTTGATGTGTTGCTCTTGTTTGCATCATCTCTTGCCATGAGTAGCTTCATATAGCTTTGTCATGCATCATGCTTGTTGTGCATCATGCCTTGTTCTTGTGTGGCGTGTTTACTATGTTGTGTGCTTCTTCTTAATAGTTCCTGTATCGTTGCGATCGTGAGGATTCGTTCGTCTACGCTTGGTTCATCTTTGTGGCTTCATCTTCTTCATGGACTCGTTCTTCTTCCTTGCGGGATTTCAGGCAAGATGACCGCTACCCTGGATCTCACTACTATCATTGCTATGCTAGTTGCTTTGTTTTATCGCTTTGCTGCGTTACCTATCTTTTGCTCGTCAAGTCTCCCAAATTGCCATGAACCTCTAACCTTTGACACCCTTCCTAGAAAACCATTGCTTGGCTATGTTACCGCTTTTGCTCAGCCCCTCTTATAGCGTTGCTAGTTGCAGGTGAAGTTGAAGATTGCTCCATGGTGGACAGGATTTTGGTTGTGATATCACAATATCTCTTATATTATTAATGCATCTATATACTTGGTAAAGGGTGGAAGACTCAGCCTTATGCCTGGTGTTTTGTTCCACTCTTGCCGCCCTAGTTTCCGTCATACGGTGTTATGTTCCCGGATTTTTGCGTTCCTTACGCGGTTGGGTGATTTATGGGACCCCCTTGACAGTTCGCTTTGAATAAAACTCCTCCAGCAAGGCCCAACCTTGGTTTTACCATTTGCCTCACCACCACCTACCTTTTCCCTTGGGAGTCGCTCTCTCGAGGGTCATCTTTATTTTAGCCCCCCCGGGCCAGTGCTTGTCTAAGTGTTGGTTCGAACCGGGCAGACTGCGGGGCCACCTCGGGGCAACTCGAGGGTTGGTTTTACTCGTAGGTTGACCTATCCGGTGTTGCCTTGAGAACGAGATATGTGCAGCTCCTATCGGGATTGTCGGCGCATCAGGCGGCTTTGCTGGTCTTGTTTTACCATTGTCGAAATGTCTTGTAAACCGGGATTCCGAGTCTGATCGGGTCTTCCTGGGAGAAGGTATATCCTTCGTTGATCGCGAGAGCTTATCATGGGCTAAGTTGGGACACCCCTGTAGGGTTTAAACTTTCGAAAGCCATGCCTGCGGTTATAGGCAGATGGGAATTTGTTAATGTCCGGTTGTAGATAACTTGACACCAGATCCGAATTAAAACGCATCAACCGTGTGTGTAGCCGTGATGGTCTCTTTTCGGCGGAGTCCGAGAAGTGAACACGGTTTTTGGGTTATGTTTGACGTAAGTAGGAGTTCAGGATCACTTCTTAATCATTGCTAGCTTCACGACCGTTCCTTTTGCTTCTCTTCTCGCTCTTATTTGCGTATGTTAGCCACCATATATGCTTAGTCGCTGCTGCAACCTCACCAGTTTACCCCTTCCTTTTCCTTTAAGCTTTGCTAGTCTTGATACCCATGGTAATGGGATTGCTGAGTCCTCGTGGCTCACAGGTTACTACAACAATAGTTGCAGGTACAGGTTGTGCGATGATCTTGACGCGAGAGCGATGTTTGCTTGTCTTGGAGTTCTTCTTCTGCTTCTTCTTTGTTCAGGGGATAGGTTCCAGGTCGGCAGCCTGAGTTAGCAGGGTGGATGTCGTTTGAGTTTCTGTTTGTGTTTCATCCGTAGTCGGATGGTGCTCTTATGTAAGATGATGTTATATTTGTGTGGCATTGTATGCCTTATGTATGTATCCCCATCTATTATGTAATGTTGATGTAATGATATCCACCTTGCAAAAGCGTTTCAATATGCGAGTCTATCCTTGGTGGGACCTTCGAGTTCCTTTTGGATAGGGTCGCATATTGGGCGTGACAAGTTGGTATCAGAGCCTCGACCGACCTTAGGAGCCCCCCTTGATTGATCGTATAGTTTCGCCGTTGTTGAGTCTAGAAGAAAACTTTTCTGAGTCTAGTTATATCGGAGAGTAGGAATTCTTTTTACTCCTCTGCCCCTTCGTCGCTCTGGTAAGGAATCTTGACGTAGGTGTTTTGAATTACTCCTCTTCCCTTTCAAATTTTCTTTAGGATCACACAGTTGGTTTTCCGATCGTTGTTTCTCAGCTCTTTTCATCCGGTGCATTTCTCGTCAAGTTGACTCGACCCTCTTATTCCTTGCCAAGTTCAATCCTCAGTTGACTCTCAACGAAGTTGTTTCTCTGCCCTCAGTTGTCTTCTTTTCCCACCCGCCCACCCCTTTTTCTTCTCGAAACCGGAGTCCGTAATTGAGTATCCTTCCTACTCGTGCGAAGTCTTTGATTTCTTTCCTCAATGATTTCAACCGGTGTTTTCTCTTCAAGATATTCATCAGTTTCCCCTTCCAAGTTGCCTTTGTTTTCCCGCCCTCCCACCCTCTTCTTCCCGGAGTCTGAGTCTTTTTCGAGCATCAATTTCATTCGTGCGGAGGTTCTTCAGTCTTCCCTCAATCATTTCAATCGGTGAATTCTCATCTCGGTGGACATTCTTCGTCTCTTCTCCGGTGGACTCAATTCATGTTTTTCGGTGTTGATCGCATTCTTTTCCTTGGATCAAGTGCCTTCCCTGCTCGTTCGCCTCTCGCCAGTTTATCCTTCCAGAGTGTTCAAGACATCTCAGGAGATTTGTCTGTATCCCAATTAATTCGAGGTTGTCACCTCATTCAAATATTTCAACTGTTCCGGTGCATCATCATTTTCTTCAACAATCCTTTTCAACGGTGTTTTCTCTTCAGTGGGCCCTAACCCACAGGTCTTTTCCCAGGATCTTACCTGACTCTTCTATTTTCCCGGAGTTATTCTCAAATTCTTTTCAAGTGGGATGTAAGAATGGATTTCATCAGTCACATGCCTTTTTCCAAGATCAATTTCAAATCATTTTCATTGTTGGCTCAACCCCTTCGCTTTTCATTCTCCCGAAGTATCTCAATAATTTTGGTGGTGTTTCTCGTCGTCATTTGAAGATCGAAGAAGAGTTTTCCTCTAAATATTGTCGTTTCTCTTGAAGTTTCGTGGTTCTAACTTCATGTTATCCTCTCGAATTATTCCATTCGTCAGATATTTTTTTCTTAACCATCCGGAGTATTTCAGGAGTTGATTTCTGTTTCTTTTCGTCGGAGGCCATCATTCCAGTTATCGTTCTCTATTTATCCCGGTGTTTCTTTCAAGTGTTCTTTAATCAGCTCATGTTCTCTTTGTCCTTTGCATCTAAATCCCCTCAAGCATATTTGTTCTTCTAATTCTTCCCGGTGATTCATTCTCTTTCGTCATTCAATTTTCGAATTCTTACGGTGGTTCATTCAGATTCTTTTTCCTTTATCACCATATTAATTCATTCGTTCTTTCCAATCCTACCGGTGGTTCATGAAGTCCTTCTCAAGTTTGTGATGTGCCACTTCTCAATCTTTTTCAAGAAGAATAAGTAGTATGCAAACATCCATTGCTTGTCATCAATTTAATTTGATGAAGGATATGCATACAATAAATCTTATTTTTATTTCCTCCAAGTGATTAATCCCTTCCTTCGGAGTTTGTTCTTGACGAATAAATTCTAGTTCAAGCGTTTTCATCTTTTCTTTTCCGGAGTTCAAATTTCCTCGGCCATGTCATCGGAACCTCCTTCTAAATCATCGCAACGCTCATCTTATTCTTTCATCCTTCATTTTATCTCGTCATCCTTCTGTTACCAGAGTTCTACACGGTGGTTCGTCATGATTTAATTCATTCTTCAGGAGTTCATCAAGATTTTGTTGGAGGAGTTCAAGTATCTTTCTTCTCGCGTCTCAAAGTGCAATTAAATCTCTGTACTCTTTTGAAGTGGAGTTTTGCATTTCTTCGTTCCTCTCAGCTATCAAATCATTTCCGTTTGTGGCCGGTTATCACCTTATAATCTTGAGATGTTATCTATAAGTCCACATCAAGCTTATTCTTTCGTTGTTGATTTTCTCAACAACTCCATTCAATCCTTCCTTCTAAGTTCATTTCTTTCCATTCTTTAATTCTTCCGGAGGCTTTGCCTGTTCTTCTCGTAGGTGTCATTCCATCCTCTCAAGTTCATGTTCTATTCTTTGCATGTTCAGCCGGAGTGCTGCCTAAATCCTTTCAGTCTTATTCGTTTCTTATCTCGTTCTAACCGGAGTGGTTTCATAGTCTATCTGATTCCGTGAGCTTTCGATTCTCGTCATTCTCGTCGTTCCTCTCTTCTTTTCGAATGCTCTCGATTCTTTGCTTCTTCTCTTGAGTTCTTGTTTCACCTCATCCCTTTTCCCTTCTGTCTCGGTCCTAAGATCTCGGGACGAGATCTCTTGTTAGTGGAGGAGTGTTGTAACGCCCTGGATTCGATGCGCCAGGTGTCTGCCAGTTATTCGCCTTCGTTGCCGTGTCATTTGCTTGCGTGTTGCATTTTGCCATGTCATCATCTGCATATCATCTGCATGTTTTCCATAACTTGCACCCATTCGGGTTCCCCCGGTTCTCTCCATTGTCCATTCCGAGCCCCGACACTCTCACACGCGCCCGCGACACCTCCGAAATATTATTTTATAAGCGGCATAAAAATGTTCTCAGAATGGGATGAAACTTGTCGAGCGGTCTTATTATAGTGTAGACAGGCCGCCTGCCAAATTTCGTCGCATTCGGAGTTCGTTTGACTGCCCAACCATTAAATATATAACCGCGATATAGTCGGTCTAGCGTCGGACGTTTTCGGTATTCGAAAACTGCTGCCGGGCCTCTCTCTCTCCTCTCTCACAGCCCATGGTCTCTCCCTAGCCCTTCTAACCCGGCTTAAACCCCCTCTCGATCGGATCCGTCGGATCGTGATCGGAGGCTCCGAATCCACCCCTAGACCCAAACCCTAGCAAAACTGCTATATATAACAGCCCCCTCCCCATTTTTGGCATCCCCTAGCTCTTCCCCTACCCCTAGAACCCCTTCCTCGGATCCAGCACCGCCCCTTCTCCTCGGATCCGCCGCCGACCACCTCTTGCCCGCCACTTGGTGTCGTCCCGCTCGCCAGCGCCGCCGTCCCAGCCGCCTTGGAGCCAACCAGGGGAGGCCACGTGCTTTCCCCGCGCCTCCAGCCGCCGCGGCCCGCGAGGCCCATCCGCGGCCTACCGCCGGGCCGAACCGGGCCCCGCCAGCCCTCGCGCCCCGCCATCGCCCCGCTCCTCCCTCGCGTGGATCGGGCAGAGCCCGATCGTCCCGCCGCCGCCGTGCGCCATCCAGCGATTGGAGCCCTGCCGCCGGCGAGTGCCTCCTCAAGCCAGCCCCGTCGCGCCTCCCTCCGCCTCTCCCTCTCCGGCCTGCCTCTCCCTCTCGCTGACTCCTTCTCTCTCCCGCAGGACGCAACCCCGCTGTGGAGCTTGTTTCGCCGGAGCTCGTCTCGCCAGAGAACGGCGTCGCCCCGCCTCCCTGTCCGCTGCCGCGCCCGAATCCGGCTGATCCGGACCAGATCCGCCCCACGCCGGCCTCCTCCGTCCTTCTCCAGCCAACTCCGGTGTGATTCCGGCGAGATCCACCGACGCATTGACTTTCCCCCGAGGTCCATTTTTCTCTAAGTCCCCGAGTCTGTGATATTTTTATGCCATGTTCATCGCATCATATCTTGCTGCATACTGCTCCGTTGCGTGCGTGTAATATGTCAAATTGTTCGTCTCAACGAGTACTTCATTTTATTCCATTGCATCATGTTCATTTGAGCTCATCTTCATGCCGGAATCTTCGTTGCAAGAGTGCTATATGATGTTGTCTGCTGTCTGTTAACAGAATGTGTGCATTTGTCATTTTTGCCATGTTTGATGTGTGCATCTTATGAGGTTGATGTCTACATGTGTTTTGAACTATGCCATGCCATCTTTACAGTGGTGTATTCCATGTATTTTTTGTTATCAATGTGGTGACTAGAACAAGCATGCAAACTAGGCTTCGTGATGTTGCTGATTTCAGTCCCTGTTCTGCTGTTATTTTTATGCCATGTAAACTTGATGCTATAGAGAGATCGATGCATATTTTGAGATACTTCAGTAAGGATGTTTTGAACATATGGTTATGCTCTATCCATGCATGCCCCTGGTTGCAATTATGGAGTAGTCCAGCATGTCATTTTCATGCTCTACTTTTTCTACAAAATGTTTCCTGGCAGATTGTTTACATGTTATTCAATTTTGCCAAGGTTGTTGTAGTTGATCCTTGCATGCTATGAACTTGTTCTTGCCTTGGTTAGCTTCATAAACATGTCTTCTTGCTGATGCTATGCTTATCTTGTCATGCAATGACTTGCGGTGAGTGAATCAAGCTTGTTAGGTAGTGTACTTGCTATTACTGTTTTGCTAGGCTGAATCTGTTATTTCGTGATGCTACAAGTCATTCTATGCATAATATGGAGATGTTCACTAAGGGTGTTTTGTTCTACATGTTATGCTCTATCCATCCATGCCCCTGGTTGTAATTATAGCTTGCTGTAGCTTATTGTAATCTTGCTCCAAAGTTGCTAAATAATGTTGCTGTCAGCCTGTTAACATGAAGTTCAGTTCTTACCATGATTGTTCTTAGTGATACATGCACCCTATGAACTTGCTCTTGCCATGCTTAGCTTCATAATCATGTCTTCTTACTGTTGGTTGCCTTGCCATGCCATGTATTGCTCTATGGTGAGTGGTGCAAGCTCATCTACATGCCTACTTATCGTTGTTCCTGCCATGTTGGAATCTGTATTATACCTTGCTATGTTTACATGGGTGCCATCATATTTTCTAATCCTTTTTGGCTCATGGTCAGTAAGGGACTTTTGTTCTATGCATTTAGTAGTATCATGCCATGCCTTTGTTTTCCATGATAAGTTCCTGTAACATGTTGTTTGATAGCTCTGAACATTGCAATCTGATGTTATTTTCTGCAAAGTCTGAACTGTCATTATTTGCAATCTTGCCATGTGTGTTTGAGCATGTTCTAGTGATTTATGGAGATAGCTCAGTGTTCATGTTTTGTTATGATTTACCCGTATATCATGTCCATGCCTTTTGTTTTGATGTTGAGGTCCTGTAGCATGTTGTTTTGATGCTTGCAAGATGCCTAGTTGCTGTTTTGGACAGCTTGTCCTTTAATCTTGTATAGGGTGTATGTGTTGCACCGTTGCTTCGTTTTGAGTGTGCTCTATATGAAACTTGCTTGATTTAGCATATAGCTTCATATTATCATGTTGCATCCTTGTTTTGAGGTGTTTGATTGATGTTTGATTGCATTTTGCATCAATGCCATGTTTAACTTGTTTTGCTCATATCTTCTAGGCCGTAGCTCCGAATTAAGTGAACTTTATATGTAACTTGACTAGAATCTCGTGTAGATCATCTTTGTGCATTTTAACTTGCTGTTTAACAACTTGAACATAAGGTTTATTCAGATCTGGACCAATTTCGAAAGTTGCATATGAGGACTTACCGGAATTGTTATATGTTGTTCCCGGCCTTATTTAAACTTGCCTTGATGTGTTGCTCTTGTTTGCATCATCTCTTGCCATGAGTAGCTTCATATAGCTTTGTCATGCATCATGCTTGTTGTGCATCATGCCTTGTTCTTGTGTGGCGTGTTTACTATGTTGTGTGCTTCTTCTCGATAGTTCCTGTATCGTTGCGATCGTGAGGATTCGTTTGTCTACGCTTGGTTCATCTTCGTGGCTTCATCTTCTTCATGGACTCGTTCTTCTTCCTTGCGGGATTTCAGGCAAGATGACCGCTACCCTGGATCTCACTACTATCATTGCTATGCTAGTTGCTTCATTTTATCGCTTTGCTGCGTTACCAATCTCTTGCTCATCAAGCCTCCCAAATTGCCATGAACCTCTAACCTTTGACACCCTTCCTAGAAAACCATTGCTTGGCTATGTTACCGCTTTTGCTCAGCCCCTCTTATAGCGTTGCTAGTTGCAGGTGAAGTTGAAGATTGCTCCATGGTGGACAGGATTTTGGTTGGGATATCACAATATCTCTTATATTATTAATGCATCTATATACTTGGTAAAGGGTGGAAGACTCGGCCTTATGCCTGGTGTTTTGTTCCACTCTTGCCGCCCTAGTTTCCGTCATACCGGTGTTATGTTCCCGGATTTTTGCGTTCCTTACGCGGTTGGGTGATTTAGGGGACCTCCTTGACAGTTCGCTTTGAATAAAACTCCTCTAGCAAGGCCCAACCTTGGTTTTACCATTTGCCTCACCACCACCTACCTTTTCCCTTGGGAGTCACTCTCTCGAGGGTCATCTTTATTTTAGCCCCCCCCCCCCGGGCCAGTGCTTGTCTAAGTGTTGGTCCGAACCGGGCAGACTGCGGGGCCACCTCGGGGCAACTCGAGGGTTGGTTCTACTCGTAGGCTGACCTATCCGGTGTTGCCCTGAGAACGAGATATGTGCAGCTCCTATCGGGATTGTCAGCGCATCGGGCGGCTTTGCTGGTCTTGTTTTACCATTGTCGAAATGTCTTGTAAACCGGGATTCTGAGTCTGATCGGGTCTTCCTGGGAGAAGGTATATCCTTCGTTGATCGTGAGAGCTTATCATGGGCTAAGTTGGGACACCCCTGCAGGGTTTAAACTTTCGAAAGCCGTGCCTGCGGTTATAGGAAGATGGGAATTTGTTAATGTCCGATTGTAGATAACTTGACACCAGATCCGAATTAAAACGCATCAACCGTGTGTGTAGCCATGATGGTATATTTTCGGCGGAGTCCGGGAAGTGAACACGGTTTTTGGGTTATGTTTGACGTAAGTAGGACTTCAGGATCACTTCTTGATCATTGCTAGCTTCACGACCGTTCCTTTTGCTTCTCTTCTCGCTCTTATTTGCGTATGTTAGCCACCATATATGCTTAGTCGCTGCTGCAACCTCACCACTTTACCCCTTCCTTTTCCTTTAAGCTTTGCTAGTCTTGATACCCATGGTAATGGGATTGCTGAGTCCTCGTGGCTCATAGATTACTACAACAACAGTTGCAGGTACAGGTTGTGCGATGATCTTGACGCAAGAGCGATGTTTGCTTGTCTTGGAGTTCTTCTTCTGCTTCTTCTTCGTTCAGGGGATAGGTTCCAGGTCGGCAGCCTGGGTTAGCAGGGTGGATGTCGTTTGAGTTTCTGCTTGTGTTTCATCCGTAGTCGGATGGTGCTCTTATGTAAGATGATGTTATATTTGTGTGGCATTGTATGCCTTATGTATGTATCCCCATCTATTATGTAATGTTGATGTAATGATATCCACCTTGCAAAAGCGTTTCAATATGCGAGTCTATCCTTGGTGGGACCTTCGAGTTCCTTTTGGATAGGGTCGCATATTGGGCGTGACATGAGCCTCTAGTTGACTAGCTCGTTGATCAACATATAGTCATAGTTTCCTGATTATGGACATTGGATGTAATTGATAACGGGATCACATCATTAGGAGAATGATGTGATGGACAAGACCCAATCCTAAGCATAGCTCAAAGATCGTGTAGTTCGTTTAGCTTGAGCTTTTCCAAATGTCAAGTATCACTTCCTTAGACCATGAGATTGTGAAACTCCCGGATACCGTAAGAGTGCTTTGGGTGTGCCAAACGTCACAACGTAACTGGGTGACTATAAAGGTGCACTACGGGTATCTCCGAAAGTGTCTGTTTGGTTGGCACGAATCGAGACTGGGATTTGTCACTCCATATGACGGAGAGGTATCTCTGGGCCCACTCGGCAATGCATCATCATAATGAGCTCAATGTGACCAAGTGTTTGGTCACGGGATCATGCATTACGGTACGAGTAAAGTGACTTGCCGGTAACGAGATTAAACGAGGTATTGGGATACCGACGATCGAGTCTCGGGCAAGTGACGTACCGATTGACAAAGGGAATTGTATACAGGGTTGTTTGAATCCTCGACATCGTGGTTCATCCGATGAGATCATCGAGGAGCATGTGGGAGCCAACATGGGTTTCCAGATCCCGCTGTTGGTTATTAACCGGATAGGCGTCTCGGTCATGTCTGCATGTCTCCCGAACCCGTAGGGTCTACACACTTAAGGTTCGGTGACGCTAGGGTTGTAGAGATATGAGTATGCAGTAAACCGAAATTTTTCGGAGTCCCGGATGAGATCCCGGACGTCACGAGGAGTTCCGGAATGGTCCGGAGGTAAAGTATTATATATAGGAAGTGAAGTTTCGGCCGTCGGGAAAGTTTCGGGGGTTACCGGTATTGTACCGGGACCACCGGAAGGGTCCCGGGGGTCCACCGGGTGGGGCCACCTATCCCGGAGGGCCCCATGGGCTGAAGTGGGAGGGGAACCAGCCCCTGGTGGGCGTGTGCACCCCCCCTTGGGCCCTCCCTGCGCCTAGGATTGGAAACCCTAGGGTGGGGGGCGCCTCCACTTGCCTTGGGGGGCAAGGCACCCCCTTGGCCGCGGCCCCCCCCTAGAAGATCCCATCTCCTAGGGCCGCCCCCCTTAGGGGACCTATATAAAGAGGGGGGGGGAGGGAGGGCAGCCGCACCCTTGCACTTGGCGCCTCCCTTCCCCCTTGCTACACCTCTCCCTCTCGCAGACGCTTGGCGAAGCCCTGCCGAGATCCCTGCTGCATCCACCACCACGCTGTCGTGCTGCTGGATCTTCATCAACCTCTCCTTCCCCCTTGATGGATCAAGGAGGAGACGTCTCGCTGACCATACGTGTGTTGAACGCGGAGGTGCCGTCCGTTCGGCGCTAGGATCTCCGGTGATTTGGATCATGAGGAGTACGACTCCCTCAACCCCGTTCTCTTGAACGCTTCCGCTTGATCTACACGGGTATGTAGATGCACTCTTCTCTCTCGTTGCTATATGAACTCATAGATTGATCTTGGTGAAACCGTAGGAAATTTTTTATTTTTTGCAACGTTCCCCAACAGGATGACACCATCCCCATCACAATATCCACCCAATTCCGAGTGAAATCAAGCTTCAACATAATTGCTCTGAGATAGTCCCACTCGACACGATCATAGGCTTTCATCATATCCAATTTTAATGCACACGACCTGTGAATCTGGGCTTTGTTTCTCTTCATAAAATGAAGGCATTCATAAGCAGCAATGATTTTATCCGTAATTAATCTACGTGGAACGAAAGCCGACTGCTCCTCAGAAATAATCTCCGGCAATGTTAACTTCAAGCGATTAGCTATCACTTTGGATGCAACCTTATACAATACGTTACACAAACTGATTGGACGAAATTGTGTAAGCAAAGTAGGGTTTTTTACCTTCGGGATTGGGACTAGCACCGTATTGTTGATCTCTTTTGCGCTTTCTGTACCCGAGACAATACCAAGTACCACTCTAGCTACCTCTTCACCACAAACCTCCCAATGATGTTGGAAAAAATGAGCGGGGAAACCATCAGGTCCGGGAGCCTTCATCGGTGCATGGGAGCATGCCGATAGACCCGGGCATGAACAGTATGGCCCGACATCTAGGTCGGGCTGAGCTTTTCCGCTCAAAGCCCGACCAAAAGCCTGAACAGGCATAAATCAATATTTTATTAGAAATATAGGTATAATATATCATTTAAATCCTGAAACTCATTGTTTTAATTTAAAAAGTGTACTATTTATGTGTTTTGGGCCGGGACGGGCCGGGATAGGCTCGGGCTTGGGATTTTAAGGTCAGGCTTCGCAAAGCCTGGCTCGAATGGTTTACGTGCGGGCATCCAAACACGCCCTTAATGTCCCATCCTATGGATTCCTCCCTCCACTAACTCCTCACTAATCCCCTGAGTATCAATGTTGGCCTCCTTCCCCTCCAACATGATCTTGTCATCTTATATGCTATGTAAGTTTCTTCCACAAATTTAGTCCACAGCTTAGCCACATATGCTATATCTCGCCCATGCACCAAACTGGGTCATAGCCCAGTAAGAAGGTTCAGATAGTTTACGCGTGATTTTTGTTTGGGGAGCTCCTGCAGTTTTCATTGGGTCTCACAAGCCTTAGTTTGTTTCGGTTTTTTCTTAATATTTAATATTTCCTTATTCATTTCCTTTTAAGGGTTTCTTTCCCCTCTTTCTTTCTATTCTCTTTTTTGTATTCCAATATTGTGTTTCCATTCTTTTTCATTTCTTTTTTCAATATATATAATTTTAAAATGAATACATGACCATTTCATGTAAAACATGTGAAAAAAATTCTAAAAGTACATTAATATTTATATAAAACATGAACATTTTCAAGAAAGATTTATCGTGTCTTAAAAAATGTTCGTCATGTACTAATAAAATTTATAGAGTGTTTAAAAAAGGTTCATGTGTATTTGGAAGTTTTTTGTGTGCTATGAAAAGGTTCATTGTGTTTCAAAAAAAGACCAATGTAAATTAAAACCATGTTCACCGCCTATTAAAAAGTGTATTGCATATTAAAAATATTCATGTATTTTCCAAAAGGTTCGTTATGAATTTAAAAAAAAGTTCATCATGTATTGGAAAATGTTTGTTACGTATTAAAAAAGGTTCACCTTGTTTTCCAAATTTCATTGCGTATTTCATGCAATGTTCATTATCTATTTAAAAAATGTATGATGTGTGTTATTAAATTATCCATTGAGCTATCCAAAATATTCAATCATGTATTAAGAAGATATAGCCATCACACATTAAATAATTATTCGTCATGTATTTAGAAAATGTTCATCACATGCTTAAAATCAATTCATAAAGTAATTTAAAATTCTTATCATGTATTTCAAAAGTGTTTATGTACTCCCTCCATTTTTATTTAGTTCACGTATTAGTTTTGGTCAAAGTCAAGGTTTGAAAACTCTGACGAAGTTTATAAACAAAAATATTAACATATAAAATAACAAATCAATACCATTAGATTCATTATTGAATGTATTTTCACATCATATAGATTTATTATGATAAATGTTTATCTTTTTTCTATAAACTTGGTTAAACTTTACGTTTGATTTCAATCAAATCCAATATGCAGAGTAAATAAAAGTGGAGGGAATACTAAAAGAATGTGCATTTAAAAAAAATGTTCCTAAAATATATTTGCGCAATTTTTAAAAAGGGTCCTTCTATTTTTCAAATAAAAATAAAAAATAAATACGAAGGAAAATGAAACAATAAAAAAACTCACTTTGATCCATATTACTTGTCAATGAAATGAATGTATCTTGCACTAAAATACATCTAAGATACATCCGTTTGAGCGATGACAAGTTATATGGATCGGAAGGAGTACTATAAATTACAAAAATAAAAATAAATGCACAATAGAAAACTAAAATTAAAAGGAATAGAAAGCCATGTCCGAAACGGAAAGTGTTGTTTATGCCATGACACATTTTGGTGGTACATGCACAACTAGCTGTTAGACCAATCGTATCTAAACATGTATCATGGTCAGATGTGCCCAGGTTGTGAAAATCCGGGCTAGCCTTGAAACGACTGGCAGTCTCATGTCATGCCACCACCCACCGCTATTTTTTCAAAATAATACATTTTTTTTATTAATTTGCATAAATATTACACCCGATATAAAATTTTCAAAAATAATACACCGTCGGCCCGCTGCTGGCTGACTGGGCCTAGTCGGCCCACAGCAGGCCGACTGGGGGCCTATCGGCTTGCTGCTGGCCAATTGGCCTATCTCAGCTCCTGCCGGCCAGCTGTGGGCCGACTGGCACTAGTCAGCCATCTATAGGCCGATAGGCCCTAATTGGCCAGCTGTGGGCTGACTGGTGCATGCCACCATTTTTGCCCTCGTACAATCCCCGCTTATGTCACGGGCCGCCACTTCCCGCCATATTTTTCCGCTTTGCCTATTTCCGCCATATTTTCCCGCTTTGCTCGTTCCCGCCATATTTTCCCCGCTTTGCTCGTTCCCGCTCTGTAATTCCCACCATATCTTCCTGCTCTGTATTTCCCGCCAGTATTTCCCGCCATATGTTCCCGCTACCGAGTTCCCGCCTTCCTTTGTGTTCTCAACCTATAAAACCCCCTCGACACTAACGTTGGTAAGCATTCTAGCGTAGTCTCGTAGTCTCGCCAAGATGTCTGGATATCCTTTTGATCGTAGTTTTCACAGTCGTATGTCCGAAAATCTGTTGCGTTTAGCCGCTGATTTCAGGGTTGACAACATATTAGTTCCTTGGGAAGAACTCATCAGTAGTGACACCCTGCTGAATGAGCTGGCTCACGCATTAAGTCGGTGCGGGTGGCCTTCCAGGACCTTTGAGGAGATACGGAAAGAACTTCTGAGGTTGCATGGAAGATACCTAAAGCGTGGAAGGTACCTACATTTCGGAGCAAAACATACTTATTTATGGAGTGCCGACAGCGAGGATGAAGATGATATCTTCATGCCGCCGCTTTCAGGTTCTGCATCGTCGAAGGGCAAGAGTTCCTCATCGTCGAAGGGTAATAGTTCTACATGTCGAAGGGCAAGAGTTCCTTATCGTCGAAGGGCAAGAGTTCTTCATCGTCGAAGGGCAATAGTTCTGCATCGATGGAGGATGACGATGATGACTTCATGTAGTTTTTATGCTGTATGTTGTAAGTTAAGTCGTACATACCGTTTAATTTATATGTACTTCTATGTAGTTGATTGTACTGTCTTGTTGTACAAGCATTATGTTCTATCTAAATATGATGTTGTAGTTCGGATAACAAAGTACTAAAATAGAGTAGGCATATGTCTCATACATAAGTACATAGTCATTTGTCTCATACATAGAATAGACAAAAGTCTCATACATAAGTAGATGTTCATGTCACTACTGATAGATAGAAGCGTCAGTGACGACGTCTGGCCTGGCAGGGAGGCGGATCTACAGGCGGCGTCCATCCTAACCTGTTGGGTGCCCTAATGTTACGAGGAGGAATCTCAGACTCTCCCTGGTCATGCTGTGTATCCTGTGTGGGGCCTGGTGGAGGAGTCGAAAACATGTTCATCCAGTGGGTGTGCTGCGACATCTGAGCCTATATGTTCTCCTCGGGATGTTGATCACTCCCCCACGTATCATGTGATGCCGACATAGACGCATGATATCCATAGGCTCCTGCACGATGGAACTTTAAGTCATGAAGAATGATGTCGTCTCAACTAATATTGAAAACAATAAATATGAAGACACACTCCTGCTGGCTGTGATGACTGCTCTGGCTCAAACACAAAGCTCGACGAGGGACCATGCTGTTGTGGCTGTGGAGAAAACGCGAAGCTCGACGTGGGACCATAGTGTTGTGGGTGCTGCCACGTTGAACTGCCAGGTTGTTCAGGAGGGGGTGGCCTAGTCGTCGGCTGATGTGCCAGACATGGACGTGGTTGATGTCGGTGCATGGAGTGACGCGGCTGTTGCTGTTGCTAGTGCTGAATAATGTCGCTTCTCTGAATGCACGTGATAGCCTCATAGACAGCCCGTATTTTGTTCTGCATTCGTTCCAAAAAGGGTTGTAGCACAGGACGGTGGTGAAGAAGAGGTCCAGACGATAGTGATCGTCCAAAGGTGGTCACGTCGTCGTAGAGTTCGTGTGTCAAGGTAGCCTGCAAATTTTCATGACGATTATTAAGTATGCACGCCAAAGTATGTGACAACATTACTTGAAGAAAATATATCTTACCACATACTACCTAGAGCCCGAAGTATCATAGCTCGGGTATGTATCCGACGGAGTAGGATCAGGTATCTCCTCTGGGTGAGAGTGCTCAACAATGCGTAACCGTGTTCCGGTCATATAGCGCCGCAAATAGAGATTGAATTGATTGAGATCAAAATTGTGATTCTCGTGCCATAGATGTGTGTTTGCTGTCTCCCATTCTATAACATACGACTCTAGTCTAACAAGCCAGTCAGCAGTTGTCCTAGTCATGCCCTTCCTTGTCGTCCTAAAATTATGGTGTGTGTTCAGCAATTACCTAATGCTTCAAATTGAGTACTATGAAAGATAATGCAACATCAAAAAACTGGTTAATACCCGTGGATGTGTGCTGGCAACGGGTTCTCTGTAGGGGGAGGTAGCTCCAACTGCAGAAGACCAAATTGCCTCATAACCCTCTGTTGTGCCATGTCCTCGACGAAGATATGGAAGATGATCTTCGATTTCGTCATCCAGTAATCTCGGTCCCTTGTTCATAGAAAAGACATACCACCAGGGTATCTCACATTTATGACTGCTTCCGTGTAGGGCTGCCAGATGACCCCAGTATACGTATCGAACTGCTCGTTTAGTGCCGTGTATGCCTTCCTGGTCTGATCACTAGCAAAGCATCTCTGCAGAAAACAAATGTTAGTAGCCGCTAGCATTGAACTATCTCTGGTGCACACAAAAGTTGCATTAAACTATAACACGATACATACCCCGCGACGTGTCCAACACAGACCAAAAGTAGGCATGTCGATGCCGTCAGCATCAAACATGGCGTCTATAGGCTGATTAACACATACATCTGGTCGCCCTATAGAGAATCTCTCCCACGACCACAGCTGTAGGAATAGAGGGCATCCAAGAAGGGCTGGCTTTCTCGATGTAAGCTGACAACCATTGCACATACCTCGGTATGTAGCCGCTAAGACGCTGAACCCCAACTCCTCTGTCTGATCTGATCCGCCGTCTGAGCGCTCCCTATCTCGAGTGCCATAGGGATGTAGAGCACGCTAATAGTGGTGACATGGTTTTCTGTGAACATCACCTTGCCGAAAAGCCACATTAAGTAGGCCTCCAGGCTCCGAGTGATCTCTTCCGCACTCAATGGCGCTCGAAACTTCTGGATCTGTATTAAGCAAAGAGAAAGTTTTAGTAAGCCGTAGGTATTTTCTGTAAAACCATATGCACGATAAATTGAAGATATAAGGTAAGGAAATAACCTAGAAATTGAGCAACCAATCATACTTAGGTCCATGATGCTCCCATACCGGATCCGGAGCATCCGAAAAAACACCATGAAAGCATTGTGTAAGACCTTGCTCCCAACCAGCCGGTGCGTCCAACGGTCCTATGGCATGACCTGCCAATGGTAGTCCGAGCAAAAGTGACACATCCTATAGAGTAGGAGCCATCTCTCCCCATCGGAAGTGAAACGTGTGGGTCTCTGGCCTCCAATGGTCCACTAAGCAGCTCAACAAGGAGGAGTCGATGGCGATGCATTTCTCACCTAGGATAGACTCACCCAGACGCGCGAAAGGTAAAAGGCCGGCCCATTTCAACCTTCATCAGAGAACATTTCAGTTAGTGTCTCCCATTAATATGCATGTCTCTGTGCAAATTAATAAAGCACGTACCGCTCAACCCATCCTGGGTGTATCATCTAGTGCTCCTTAGTAGTGCGAGTGACCAGAGGATCAAGCTTGTGCTCATACCATATTGCAGCATGATGACCCCTATCAATGTCCCCAATCAACAACCACATTCCCGACATTCCTGCACATAGAAATTCAGCTTAATAAAAATTCAGAACATAGTGCCACACTTAATACAAATTCAAAACATAGTGCCACACTTAATACAAATTCAGAACATAGTGCCACACTTAATACAAATTCAGAACATAGTGGCACACTTAATACAAATTCAGAACATAGTGCCACACTTAATAAAAATTTAGAACATAGTACCACACTTAATACAAATTCAGAACATAGTGCCACACTTAATACAAATTCATAACATAGTGCCACACTTAATAAAAATTCATAACATAGTGCCACACTTAATACAAATTCAGAACATAGTGCCACACTTAATGCAAATTCAGAGCATAGTGCCACACTTAATGCAAATTCAGAACATAGTGCCACACTTAATACAAATTCAGAACATAGTGCCACACTTAATACAAATTCAGAACATACTACTGCTAGCTTAGCTTCTTCCTCTCCCTCTTACTCCTCTACTTCCTCTACCCCCTCTTCGTCCCCAGTTGCCTCGTCCATGCCCAGTGATGAAAGTGGGACAATTAGTGTCCCTATGGCCAAATTCATTGCATAGAATGCATTGCCTAGCCGGACTTCCTGCTTCGGATTCATCCATATCATTCTGGATGCGCTGACACTGCCGTCTGCCTCTACTAGTACGCATATGCTCTGGGTTTGGAATGTAACGCCTTTCAGCGGGGTTGACGCTGTTGAAGTTACCCATTGATCGAAAACCCATTAGCTCACCTGTCCAGGTATTGAGGACAAACTCTTTAAAAAAATGGAGACACAAACGATATTGCATCCATTCCAAGCTGTCCGCAAGCAGCAAGTACATGTGAGCAAGGTAGGTGAAGAAATTTTGGTTTGTTGCATGTGCACTCACACGTTGGCCAGGCTTCATTACCAATTCTCACCTCATGCGTCCTCAACTCATTTGCACATCTGAATTTGCTGCTGGCTAAGCGGACCTCAAACCTTCTTTCTTGATTACCGATGGCGACTACAGTGTGTGACCTAGCTTTTTGCATCTTGTTGCCCATGTACTTCGTGACTCTTTCACAGTAACGTATATTCGGGTTGTTCAAGATATGCTGCTTTTCTTTTTGGCGTGTATCTCAGAAATACTTCATGGTGCCATAGAAAATATCCTCAACAATGGCTGTAAGTGGCAATGCCCGGTTTCCTCTTAGGACAAAGTTGTATGTTTCCGCGAGGTTCGTTGTCAAGACACCGTACCTTGCTCCAAATGTGTCATGTACCAAAGACCACCTCTCCAGAGGATCATGCTCTATCCACTGCTCGAAAGTTTTAATCGACCTCCTGAGCCTTCTCCTAGTACCAGGTGGGTCAAAGCCTGGAAGGTCACATAGCCCAACAGGTTCCTCCTCCACGGCCGTTGTTCCCGTTGCCAACTGTGCAGCTACTGCTTCAACATGTGCCCTCACCGCTGCATCTCTTGCAGCTTTCCTGTCTGTAAGGGCATATTTATCCCTAAGGTGTTTTGGTGATTGATGACAATACATTTGCGGACTAATCATGTGCCCTGAGTATCTCAGATTATTCATCACTAGGCACAAGACGGTTTGGTGCCCCTTGAAGACTAATGAAGACGACATTTTTCTATGGTTCTTTTTCGGTGGTTTATAGGATAGCCGTACTATTAAGAGGGGGTCCGCGCTGGAAAGGTTCGGGTGGAATCATCACGTACACGTTTTCTTTCTTTTCCCGCCTTTCCCTCTGCTCTGTGGAGCATCCTCCGTTATCTTCATTTTGCAAAAAGAAGGATTCCTAGTGTTGCTATTCTGAGGCATGCGGTAATACTACTCTTATGAGCAGTAGTACCGCAGGCACCCGCGGTAGTACCGCACGCCGTTGCGGTAGTACCGTAGGTGCCCATGGTAGTACCGCTCCTAAGGAGCGGTCGTATCGTGGCCTCGGACCTAGTTCCACAACACGAGCGGAAGTAGGGGCAGATGTAATTTTTTACATCCGCTCCCTACGCGGTAGTACTGCTCGCCAGGCGCGGTAGTACCGTGCCAGACTTTTGCTCCATTTGTTTTTTCACGGAAGTAGGCGCGGATGTATTTTTCTTCATCCGTGCCCTTCCCAGGACTAGCCCACTCCAGCCTTGCGGTAGTACCGCAAGGGGGAGCGGTAGTACCGCGCCAGCGGAAGTACCGCCCTCAGCCCTTGCGGCTCTGTCCTGGGCTAGTGCCTGCCGTAGCAGCGGTAGTACCGCGGCCCGCCGCGGTAGTATCGTGAGCCCTTGCGGTAGTACCGCTTGTCTGGAGCGGTAGTACCGCAAGTCACGAGCTGGTTAAGTGGATAACGGTTGGATTTGTGCCTCCACTATATAAGGGGTGTCTTCTTCCTCTTGTTGACTACCTCTTCCAACCCTAAGCTCCATTGTTGCTCCAAGCTCCATTTTCGCTTGATCTCTCTCCCTAGCCAATCAAACTTGTTGATTTGCTCGGGATTGGGTGAGAAGGCCCCGATATACACTTCCACCAAGAGAAATTTGATTCCCCCCACTAATCCCTAGCGGATCTTGTTACTCTTGGGTGTTTGAACACCCTAGACGGTTGAGGTCACCTCGAAGCCATATTCCATTGTGGTGAAGCTTCATGGTGTCGTTGGGAGCCTCCAATTAAGTTGTGGAGATTGCCCCAACCTTGTTTGTAAAGGTTTGGTCGCCGCCTTCAAGGGTACCAATAGTGGAATCACGACATCTCGCATTGTGTGAGGGCGTGAGGAGAATACGGTGGCCCTAGTGGCTTCTTGGTGCCTCCACACCACTCTAACGGAGACGTACTTCCCTTCAAAAGGAAGGAACTTCAGTAACACATCCTCGTCTCCACCGGCTCCACTCTTGGTTATCTCGTGCCTTTACTTGTGCAAGCTTATTTGTGTTGTTTCCCTTGCTTGCTTATGTGCTAGTTGTTATTGCATCATATAGGTTGCTCACCTAGTTGCATATCTAAACAACCTACTTTGATGCAAAGTTTAATTTGGTAAAGAAAAGTTTAAAAAGTGTTAGTTGCCTATTCACCCCCCTCTAGTCAACTATATCGATCCTTTCAATTGGTATCAAAGCCTCGTCTCTTTATTAAGGACTTTGCCATCCGAAGAGTATGGTTGACACTGCAGATGGTGTGGAGGAGCACTCCGGTGTGAATCCTACCTCGTCTACGGCCGATGGGGGAACCACGGTCTCTCGTGAGGAATTCAATGTGGCTTTGGACACATTGAAAACCTCCATGACGACCGAGGTTGAAAGCATGTTTACTAAATTCTTAGAAGGACTTAAACTATCTACCTCGCCGATGAAAGTGGGTGATCCTACTAACAAGGTGACGGATGCTAACTCCGACAAGGGGGAAGCTAATAGTGAAAAGGGTCCTTCTACTAGTGGTAGAAATGGCACCGGCATCTATGCCCATGTGGAACCTCCTACTTATGGAGGACCGATTCCCTCTACTCATTTAAATCATGCCGGTCCTCCTCCTAAGATTGTGAAAAATGAGGATTTTGATTCTTGGGTGTATCGCTTCAAGCGTCATTTAAATCATGTGAATACTAATCTTTGGAGAATCATTGAAGAAGGTTTCTATCCACATGACCGAAGCAACTTCACCCCTAGAGAAGCTGTGGATAATCAATTCAATGAGAATGCTCTCTTCATCATCCAAGATGCAATTCTCCCCAAAGATCTCCCTCATCTTCGACCCTACGCCATGGCCAAAGACGCGTGGCACTGTGTTGTGTCTCTTTATCGGGGAAGCGCAAGCATTCAACGCACCAACTATGAAGTGGTGCAGATGAAGCCGATGAGTTTGCAATGAAGGAAGATGAAGAACCCCGTGAGCTCTTTTGGAGAGTAACCAAACTCGCGGTCTCACTCCGAGATCATGGGAGTAAGGACACGGATGACAATTGGATCAAGCGCAAGTTCCTCAAGGCCATGATTCCCTACAACAAGGCCATGTCCTCCATCATCCGTCAAAGACCGGACTTCCACTACATGACCTCGAGCGAAGTGTTGGATGAGTTCATTGCTATGAGCATCTTGGACAAGACCGCCGACAACGCGGTGCTTCGTTCTCAAAGAACAAAGAAGTCCAATCTTGCCTTGAAGGCCAAGGTCATTGTGGAAGAAGAGGAAGAAGAGGAAGATGAGGAGGGCAATCCCGAGGATACAAAATATGATTATCATGAGCACATGGCTCTTGCTTCAAGGCAATTTTGGAGCACGAAAACACAAGGTCCAGTTTCAACAAGAACAATTCAAGTGGGTTCAAGGGCAAGCAACGAGTGAGAACTTGTTACAATTGTGGCAATGTGAGTCACTTTGTTGTGGATTGTCCTTACAAGAAGCGAGAAGACAATGGTGGCAAGCTCATTCGAAAAGACAAAGCCAAGTCCTTCCCCAACAAGAACAACTTCACCAAAAAGACTCCTACTCGAGGGTTAGTGGTTCAAGAAGAATACCATGAGGATGACGATGATGATGAAGATGGAGAAGCAATGGCCATGGCCTCCGTTTCCATTACCACAACTCCCCGGGTGTCTCTCTTTGATTCACCCAACGAGAACATCACCGTCAAGTGCCTCATGGCTAAGGCCACTAACAAGGTAACCCCCAACATCAAAACCACCATCATTACTATTCCTTCCTTGATGGATTGCATTGATGAAAATGAGGGGTCTAATGAAGAGATGAATGACTTTGTGTCTTTTATGACTAAAATCAAGGGCAAATCCAAGAAGCACTTTGTTGCTCTCTTGGAACAACTTGGTGAAGCCAATGACATGATCGAGGCTCATGAAGAAACCATCTCTAAGATGGAAGGCCATAGTCGTGACTATGCCGATGAGATATCGGATCTCTCTAATGCTCTTGAGGAAGAGCGTGGGCATCGTTTGACTCTTGAGGAGTCACACAACGATGACCATGCTAAATTAAAGAAAGATCTTGATCATGCTCTTGTTGTCTCTCGTGTGGCAAACTCCGAGAAGGCTAAACTTGGGGTTGATCTTGCTAGACTCAAAGAGGAGTTTGATTTACTTGACAAGGCTCACAAGGCCTTGAAGGGTGCTCATGCTAGCCTCAAGGAGTCTCATGTTCAACTCCAAGTGAAGTTAACCAAGGAGAAAGCCACTTTTCCTCATATGGTCTTAATTGATAACGCAAATGCTACTAACCCATGTTGTGAGCATGTGCATCTTGTGGAGGAGAATTCTCAGTTGAAAGAGCAATTGAAGAAAGGTCTTGTGACATGCATTCAAGGTGAGAAAAACCTCAATGACCTTTTGAGCAATCAAAAGGAAGTTGTGGCCAAGGAGGGAGTTGGGTTTGCCCCCAAGTCCAAAAACAAGAAGAAGAATGACAAGACCAAACGACCTCCTCCTCTCAAGCAAACATTTGTGAAGGAGGGAGAGGGTGCTCCTAAGGAGAAGAAGAACAATGTGAAGGGTGGTGATGTCAAGAAGGGCAATGCCACCCCTTCCAACAAAGGCGGCGACTTTAACCCCTCTTATGTGTTATGCCGTGCTAGTGATGGACATGTTTATGCTAATTTTTTTGGTTCTACTTATGAGTACATTGAATGGTCTATTTGGGTTCCCAAGACCCTTGTTGCTAACATCAAAGGACCCATTACTCAATGGGTACCTAAAACCAAACATTGATTTCATGTAGGGGTTTGCTTCCGGTGGAGGATCATGGTTGCTTGATAGTGGAGTAACAAATCATATGACCGGAAGCAAGGAGTTGGTGGTGGACGTGCACAAGATCCCATCTATGCCCACCAACATCAAGTGGGGCGATGCCTCGTCTTCTAAGGTATTGGGTCTTGGCAAGGTTGTCATTTCTCATGATCTAACAATCGAGAAAGTCATGCTTGTCGAGTCCCTTGCATTCAATCTTCTTTCCGTTCGTCAACTTGCACTCATGGGTTTTGCCACCTTCTTTGATATTTATACCGTGGCCCTCTTGTGGAGCAAGACTCTTAAAGTAGCCTTTGTTGGGCATGTCGAGAACAGTCTCTATGTGATTAACTTCTTGTAGCGACCCACTAAGACCGCGACATGCCTAATGGCTAAAGTTGATGTGGGATGGCTTTGGCATCGCCGTCTAGCCCATGTCAATATGAGATCTTTGCAAAGTCTTCTCAAGGGGGACCATGTTCGTGGATTAACAAATGTTAGTTTTGCCAAAGATCGTGCTTGCAGTGCTTGTACCGAAGGAAAGCTTCATGAAAAGGCTCACCCTCCCACGACTATCATATATTCGAAGAGACCCTTGGAGCTCCTTCACATGGATCTCTTTGGGCCTCCATCCTTTGTTAGTCTTGGAGGTAGAAAGTATTGCTTGGTGATTGTGGATGATTATTCAAGATACACTTGGGTATTTTTCTTCAAGAGGAAGAGTGAGACTCAACAAACCGTCATCGACTTTGCAAATGAAGCTCAATGTCAACATGATGCAAAGATCTTGACTATAAGAAGTGACAACGGCACCGAGTTCAAGAACTACACCTTGGGTGAGTTTCTTAGTGATGAGGGGATCAAGCATCAATATGCTGATCCGTATACTCCTCAACAAAATGGTGTCGCGGAGAGGAAGAACAGGACGTTGATGGATGCGGCAAGGACCATGATGGCGGAGTTCAAGTCTCCATACAACTTTTAGGCTGAAGCCATCAACACAGCATGCCATGCATCCAATCGGCTATATCTCCGCAAAGGCTTGAACAAGACTCCTTATGAAATTCTTACCGGTAACAAGCCCAACCTCAAGTACTTCCGGGTATTCGGGTGTAAGTGTTTCATTCTCAAGAAAGGTGTTCGTTTGTCTAAATTTGAGGCTAGAGCTTATGAGGGCATATTTGTTGGTTATGCTACAAACTCTCATGCTTACCGTGTCCTCAACAAGTCCATTAGACTCATTGAGGAGACGTGTAACATGGAGTTTGACAAAAATAACGGCTCCCAAGTGGAGCAAAGTGGTACTTGTGATGTAGGTGATGAAATTCCTCCCCAAGCCATAAGAAGAATGGGTGTGGGTCATATCCTACCCATTGAGGAACCCCTTGTGGCTGAAGGAGAAGGACAATGCTCCACTCAAGTGGAGCCATCACCAACCCAAGACCCACATGCTTCCGAAGAACAAAGTGAAGGCCCTCAACCTCTTGAACAAGACCAAGGGCAAGATCAACCTCAAGATGGTAGTGAACCACCAAATGATGCCCAAGGTCAAGTTCTTACCCTCGAGCAAGTTCAAGATCAAGAGCAACCTCAAGATCTAGAACAAGCTCAAGATGGCGCTCAAGATAATCAAGTTAACCCTCCTCATTTCACATCCGAGGAGGAATTAGAGCGTCGTGCCGCGAAGATTGCTTCCAAGCTCACCACCAGAGGTCATCTTATGGAGAATGTTGTGGGAAGCCTAAGAAAGGGGGTAAGCACTCGTAGACAATTAACAAACTATTATGAACATCATGCGTTTGTTTCTTGTGTCGAACCCCAAAGGTGTATGAGGCGCTCGAGGACCCGGATTGGCTCAATGCCATGCATGAAGAACTCAACAATTTCGAGCATAACCAAGTGTGGAAATTAGTGCCAAGGCCAACCGGGAATCATAATGTCATAGGCACCAAGTGGATATTCAAGAACAAGCAAGATGCTCATGGGATTATTGTTCACAACAAGGCTCTATTGGTGGCACAAGGCTACTCCCAAGTCGAGGGTATCGACTACGGTTAAACCTTTGCTCCCATTGCTCGCCTTGAATCTACTCGTTTGTTGATTGCTTATGCTTCTCATCATAATTTCACGTTGCAACAAATGGATGTGAAGAGTGCTTTTCTTAATGGTCCCATTAATGAGTTGGTGTTTGTCAAACAACCCCCCGGGTTCGAAGATCCCTATTTCCCCGATCACGTGTACCAACTCCACAAGGCGCTCTATGGCCTTAAAAAAGCCCTACGTGCGTCGTATGAGCATCTTACGGAGTTGTTACAAGATCGTGGGTTCGAAATCGGGAAAATCGACCCCACTCTTTTTACTAAGAAGGTCAAAGGGGAGTTGTTTGTGTGCCAACTATATGTTGATGATATTATTTTTGGTTCCCCTAACAAAGCTTTCAATGAAGAATTTGCCGCACTTATGACCTCAAAGTTCAAGATGTCCATGATGGGAGAATTGAAGTTCTTCCTCGGGTTCGAAATCAAGCAAAGAAGAGAAGGAACCTTCATCAACCAAGCCAAATACACTCAAGACATGCTAAAGAGATTCAAGCTAAGTGATGTCAAGCCGGCTTCCACGCCAATGCCCAGCAAGTGCCAACTTGACATTGATCCCAATGGTAAAGCGGTGGATCAAAAGGTATTTTGATCCATGATTGGCTCCTTGCTTTACCTTTGTGCATCTAGACCGAATATCATGTTGAGTGTGGGAATTTGTGCATGGTTTCAAGCCGCACCGAAGGAAAGCCACTTGGTGGCGGTCAAGCGAATCTTTCGATATTTGGCTCATACCCCAAACTTTGGCTTATGGTACCCAAGAGGAGCAAACTTCAAACTTGAGGGATATTCGGACTCGATTGGGCGGGAGACAAAGTGGATAGGAAGTCCACTTCCAGAGGGTGCCAATTCCTTGGTTGCTCTTTGGTTATTTGCTCTTCCAAGAAGCAAAGTTGTGTGTCTCTCTCGTCCACCGAAGCGGAGTATGTGGCGGCCGGTAGTTGTTGTGCACAACTCTTATGGATGAGGCAAACTTTAAAGGATTACGGTGTCATTTGTGACAAAGTGCCTCTTTGGTGTGACAATGAAAGTGCCATCAAGATTTCTCTCAACCCGGTGCAACACTTCAAGACAAAGCACATTGAGATTCAGTATCACTTCATCCGGGATCATATTAGGCGAGGGGAGATCGAGCTCAACTATGTCAACACTCATGATAACCTTGCAGATATTTTCACGAAGCCCTTGGATGAAGCAAGATTTCGTGAGTTATGGAATGAGCTAAATATCATTGATTTGAGCAATGTGACTTGAATCCTTGCACACCCCACCACTCTCAACTTGCTGTCTAGTTTAGGTGTAGGCATGGACATAGGGGGAGTGTTGTTCTCTCAATGAACTCTCCTTCCCCCCATTATGCATAAATTGATCAACTCTTTCACATTCGCCATTGTTGATGGTACTTGTGCTTCAAAGACGAGTTTTGGTCATGGGCCCAAGAATAATTCTTCGCGGTGCCATACCAATCGACTCAAACATAGGTGGCTCCAGCCATCACCCTCTCCTTGGAGAGTCGGTTCTCGTGTTGTGTTCCTCGTCGTCTCTTGTTTTTATCTCCTCCTGCCTAGCTTGTGTTCGTTCGCTTGAAGGCTTCATGCAAACTTGTTTTCTCTCCTTGGCTGGAATTGCATTTTCTTGGGTAACGGTACTACTGTGGCACGCCACGGTACTACTGCAGGGCACGGTACTACCGCAACCAGCGCGATAGTAACTTTTTACTGCCGCTGGTAGAGTAGTACTACCGCTGTAGGATCAGAAGTATGTCTAGAGGGGGGGGGGTGATTAGACTACTTGACCAATTAAAAAACTTATCCTTTTCCCAATTTTAGTCTTTGGCAGATTTTAGCTATCTTAGTCTTTGGCAGATTTTAGCTATCTTAGCACAAGTCAAGCAATCTTCACACAATTCAAGCAAGCATGCAATGAGTATATGAGCAGCGGAAAGTAAAGAATGCAACTTGCAAGAATGTAAAGGGGAAGGGTTTGGAGAATTCAAACTTAATTGGAGACACGGATGTTTTTGTCGTGGTTCCGATAGGTGGTGCTATCGTACATCCACGTTGATGGAGACTTCAACCCATGAATGGTAACAGTTGCGTGAGTCCACGGAGGGCTCCACCCACGAAGGATCCACGAAGAAGCAACTTTTTCTATCCCACCATGGCCGTCACCCACGAGGGACTTGCCTCACTAGCGGTAGATCTTCACGAAGTAGGCGATCTCCTTTCCCTTACAAACTCCTTGGTTCAACTCCACAATCTTGTCAGAGGCTCCCAAGTGACACCTAGCCAATCTAGGAGACACCACTCTCCAAGAAGTAACAAATGGTGTGTTGATGATGAACTCCTTGCTCTTGTGCTTCAAATGATAGTCTCCCCAACACTCAACTCTCTCTCACAGGATTTGGATTTGGTGGAAAGAAGGTTTGAGTGGAAAGCAACTTGGGGAAGGCTAGAGATCAAGATTCATATGGTAGGAATGGAATATCTTGGCCTCAACACATGAGTAGGTGGTTCTCTCTCAGAAACGGTAAGTTGGAAGTGTAAGTTCATTCTGATGGCTCTCTCCACAAATGAAGAGGAGGTGGAGGGGTATATATAGCCTCCACACAAAATCTAACCATTACACACAATTTACCAATCTCGGTGGGACCGAATCAACAAACTCGGTCAGACCGATTTAGTAAACCTAGTGACCGTTAGGATTTTCGGTGGGACCGACATGCAACTCGGTAGGACAGATCTGGTTAGGGTTAGGGCATAACGTAATCTCGGTTAGACCGATTACACAAACTCGGTGAGACCGACTTTGGTAATAAGCTAACCAGAGAGTTGGTCAGGTTAACTCGGTGGGACCAGTTCACTCATTTCGGTGGGACCAAAATGTACGAAAAGGAAACAGAGAGTTTACATTGCAATCTCGGTGGGACCGATCGCTCATCTCGGTGGTACCAAAACGTTACAAAGGGAAATAGAGAGATTACAATCCCATCTCGGTGAGACAGAGATCCCTATCGGTGAGACCGATTTGCCTAGGGTTTGTGGCAGTGGCTATGACATCTGAACTCGGTGGCGCCGGATAGAAAGAATCGATGGGGCCGAGTTTGACTTTTGGTTTGGGTCATATGTGGATATGAGAAAGTAGTTGAGGGTTTTTGGAGCATATCACTAAGCACTGTGGAGCAAGAAACTCATTAAACAACACCTCATCCCTCCTTGATAGTATTGGCTTTTCCTATAGACTCAATATGATCTTGGATCACTAAAATATAAAATGTAGAGTCTTGAGCTTTTGAGCTTGAGCCAATCCTTTTATCCTTAGTATTTCGAGGGTTCCACTTTTCTCATCCATGCCATGCCATCCATTGAGCTTTTCCTGAAATGTTCATCTTGGAATGATGTTAGCTCAATGAGCTATATGTTGTTAGGAATTACCAAAACCACCTAGGGATAGTTGCACTTTCAATCTCCCCCTTTTTGGTAATTGATGACAACATATAGATCAAAGGTTCGACAAATAATGATAAGAGTGAAAAACATTGTCGCTTTGAGAAGTATGTGATAAGCAAGAGCTCCCCCTAAATTTGTGCATAGTTTAAGATTTGCTTTGGATTGCAAATGCACAAGGAGTTAGGCTCATGGGTTACTCTTCCATGTCACATACATCTTGGTGGAGCGCTCAAAGTAATAAAGATTGAATACATGCACTCATCACCAAGCAAAGTGAATGATCATATAGAGATAAAAGGAATATTGTCATCCAACAAGCATAAATGTAGCATATGATCAAACACATGATCATCATTGTATCACACAGGAAATAAGGTAGTATCTCAAGCAAGCGAATAAAGTTCAACCACAAGGATAAGAGAGAACAAAAAGCAACACTCTCTCTCGAAGCCTATGATCTATACATTTTTCTCCCCCTTTTGCAACAAGTTACCAAAAAGTTCATAGAAAATGCATAGTACTAGAACGACTCTCAAGCTTGATCTTCAGGTGGTGGTGTAGAGATGGCTCCTTGGACGAAGACTTCAGTTGATGTGGATGGGGCTGGAGGTGTAGGTGCTGGAGCTGGTTGCACTGGAGCTGTAGAAGCTGTAGCTGGTGCAGATGAAGTGGCTCTGGTGTCTATCACTGGCACTGCAACTGATCTCTGAGCTCTAGGCACTCTGGCAAATGCATCAGTGGTTGTCTTTCCCTTCCTCTCCTGCATATCATCCTGAAGCTGCTCCACAACAGACTGGATCTAAGTTACTTTCACATCTAAGTCATAAAACTTTTGTTCCATGATTCTTTCCAGGCTCTCCTGGTTTTGAGTTAGGGTGGCCAACCCTTTCTCAATCCTCAGTGTGGATGCTATCAGGTAACCAAGTTGGTCTTGTTTGCTCTTCAAAAAGTACTCAAATGCCTCATCAATTGTTGGCATCTTGGCAGCCTTCTCCTTCTTTGCCTTGTCCTTCTTCTCTTGTGCTTGCACTGAAGATGGTTCATTTTCATTCATGACTACTTGGTTGTCCTCAAAGTCTGGATAGATAGGCATGTGTTCCTTGTCCAACAAGTATGTGCCTGTGCCTATCTCGGAGTTAATCAGTGTAACACTCCAAAAATTTTATTTGGTTTTTATTAAATTCTTTATTTGATTTAAAGGAGGTTATTTGATTTTTTCTAGAGAGGGGCTCTCCTTCTCAAATCCTTTTTTTACAAATATTTTTTATGAGTTCTTCTCAATATTGATTTTTGGTCTTGAGGGTTTTTCAACATGTGTTGGGTCAACACAAATAGCCTTGGGTTGTTTAAATATTTATTTTATTAAAAAGAGTCCCTATAAATTATGGGTTTATTCCTTCCCACTCAATTTTTTTTCTCTTGCCATGACCTATGTTGAAAACTTCCTTCCAAACCCACCACCCTACTTTGGGTCAAGCCAAACCTCCAATTCCAGAAAGTTTCAATCTCCTTTAGACTTTTATTCTATTTATATTATCCTCAAATCATTTTTTGTCATTTATTTTGGACCTTGGTGGCTTACAAAGGAACGGCCAGATTTCTTTTGAGTTTTGGTCCCAAATAAACTCCTATGGCTAGTCCTTAGTACCCTCAACCTAGATCCATCAAGATATGCTAGTCCATAGTTCAATTTTTTCAAAATTTGCTTGCTGCAAGTTTGGACCAGATTTGCTATTTTTGGTGAAATTCATTTGTTTTCTTTTCCTAAAAATCTGAGATAAATCAGGAAGCCTCTAGATGCATCAAGAGATCACCTCACCAAGTCCCAACTCCAGAAAAATTTTCCTCGTGCCCAAAACATTTCGTCGAACAACTGGCGTGCACTGTTCCTGTCAAATTCAGAGTCTCAGTGATCAGTTTCAGTCGTCAGTGTCGTTTTCTTTAGAGCCTCACGTCGATCTCGCCAGTAACTGCAGTGGCGCCATGCTCCCTGTTCCTCCTTCTTATCCATCGCGCCGCACGGTCGTTTGGACGGGCGCAAGCGTCGGTGGCGACGTGTCTCACCAACGCCGGCGTCTTCCGTGGTGGCAGAACCGCCCGTGGCGGTCAACAGGGGCCAGCCCTGCCATTCGGCGCCGACCGACACCGCCCACTCCACCAAAAGCCTCCGCATGGCTGTCCTCTTCCCCGTGCGTGCTGCAGCACAGTCACCGTGGCCAGAGACGCGCAAAGCACGCTCTCTACCACCGACGAGCCCGTGAGGCCGTTCCATTGAAGGCCTGGAGTATCGCCCAAGTCGTACCAAGATTAGCCTCTAGATGGAACTAGTAGACCAATCCGCAGCTGCCCAGTCACCTAAACCTCCAGCCCGACCACTACATCACCGTAATTGCTCGCTGGAGATACCCCGTTCTCGGCAACCGCCGCGGACCGGCTATAAAAGGAGGCCTTGAGCTTGTTCTCGACCCAGCACTACCCCTCCACCTCGCCAGAACTGCGCCCAGCCACTAGGAGGACCTCGAGGAGGCCTTCTTCTCCGACTCCGGCAGCCCCGATCCGCCTCGGGCTCTGGCAAGATCCTCTCTGGTGAGAGCACCCCCGCCTCCCAAACTGCGTCAGTAGCCTCCTAGTGCACCCACTTGTCTAACTCGAGTCCCAATTTGATGTTTGCAGCTCTCCTCGGCGAGATCCATCACTACCCGAACCACCGTCCGCCGGAGTGAAGGCCGCCGTCGACATGGTGCTCGCCGACGACGAACTCCACCACCCACAGACGCTGGAGAGCTCCGTGAGTCCGTAGCTGCCCTCCACTCCCCCTGCCTTGCTGTGGATCGACACCGGCGACCACTGCAAGCCTCGGGCGCCGGCGGGACTCTGTTTTGGTTTTTACACCTGATGGGTGGGACCCCCTCGTCAGCTTTTTCTCTTTTTTGAACCGTTTTCTGAAAGCGCCTTCGGGCAAAATACGTTTTCTAACTGAAACATTTTCTGTCTTTTTTTAAACTAGCCCCTGGATAGTTTTCTGTTTATAATAGATTAGTCCCTGGACTAAAACCTTTATAACTTTTAAACAAAAGATGATTTTGAGCTGATTCTTTTTCTGTCATCTTTATTTTTCTATCTAGTTTTTTTAATATTTATTTGAAAAATATTTGGAACAACTTTTTATGCACACACGGTATTTACATTAATATCCGATTTCTTTTATAACATAGATACCGAAGGAGGTGACGAAGCCGCAAACTTCACCGAGCTAGACTCCGACTACTCCGAACCAGGCAAGCATGTTTGAACCTTTGATATGATGAGTGTCTTGCATGTTTACTCGAGTAGTTCTCTCATGGCATGTTTACATAAGCATTAGTGTATGTTATATTGCATGCAAGGCAAGCTACAAGTGAGCTTCGAAATTTGATGTGTTTATATGATGGTAAGATAACCTGATCATGTGGTGGCATGATAGGTTGCAAGCTGGTATTGTTGAAGCATACCAGTCTTATGCCAACCGTTTAACTCTAGTATTAACATGGATAGAGTCATGTTCCCGTTCGTCCCCTTTTTCGTGCTACCACATGTCTTCTGCAAAGAATGTGGTCTAGTCAGTTGCAAACCTCTTTCCTTCTGCACACCAAATAGAGGGGCCGTGATGAGGGTTCCATGGCCCTGGATTAAAGCCCGTCATCCGGTCAGGGGGCATGGGTGTTTCCGGTTGGGACCGAGAGGGGGGCACCCCTTAGAGCGCGCGATATAAATTTGATCCCATGCTACTCGCGGCTGTGGCCTCCCCATCTTAGAGTTTTTCTTGAACGTTGCCTAGGGTGATTCCTGGCAGCGGGATGTGGAATGGGTGTGTACTGGTTGGATGTGTTTCTTCTAAAATACCATAAACGAAACTAGTCCATTGTGACTACGGAAATCCGTTGGCTGTGGGTAAAGAGTACAAACTCTACAGAGTCAAAACCATTCGAGAAACCGTGTCCATGGTCAAGGACTATGATCAACATATCAATGTCAGTGTCAGTCTCAATGTCCGTCTTAGCGTCAGTCTCAGTGACAATCTCTGGTGAATAAACATGAGTGGCAAACCCGGCGGAATGTTATACCTGTGAATGGACTAACCAGTTTATTATTATGTACTAAGTATTTCCTTGGGATGATTTAAATTCATGAGCTATTTGAATTCGAATGGTGAAATATAAGCCATTATGTGATGTCGTTCAGACATCCGACTGTGGCATTCTTGTTATTTACTTTTGATATAATCCCTTTATGTGATGTCGCTCAGACGTCCGACTGTGGCATTCTCGTTATTTACTTTTGATATAAGCCCTTTATGTGATGTCGCTCAGACGTCCGACTGTGGCATTCTCGTTATTTACTTTTGATATAAACCCTTATGTGATGTCGCTCAGACGTCCGACTGTGGCATCCATGTTATTTACTTCTATTATAAGCCCTTTTCGAGATGTCGCTTAGATGTCCGACTATGGCACGCACTGTCATTTATATTTCAATATTAGCCCTTTATGTGGTGTCTCTCTGACGCCCGACTATGGCACATTAATTTATTTTTACCTTTCGAGGTGTCACTTTAGACACCCGATCGGTCTTCAGTTATTTTATTGCGATTTTGGGAGGACTACCGCCTGACTTTCTTCTTATTTAACATGCCGTGCAAATTTATTATCTGAGTGTGCATTACTAATCTGCTCATGTGCATCATGTTTGCATTTGTTATATCTTATGTCCAAACTATATTCGAGTACATTCAAAGTACTCACCTGGCTTGTTGATTTGGCCAGATATTGACGAAGGCAATCTTATGGATGAAGAGTACGATAGCGAGTCCGACGCCTAGAGGAGTCCCAGTCAGTCCCATGCGATCATGGAATTGGTCACTTGTATCATACATGCTTCTGCTACCCAAATAAAATCATCGAGCCTCACTCCGGCGCTCGATGAGCTGTAAGATTTAGGAGTCATGTCACCCACGCCACTGTGACATATCCACCACCACTTTTATTATGAGTCAGTAGTTATGCCACCATACCCCTTGTGTCATATCCGCCTTTATGTATAATATCGGTGTGCTTGTAATAAATTGTTGAGCAGCCTCAGCTCAACCTTGTATAGTATTTAGTACTTCTGGATTTTTCTGTATGAAGGATTTGTCTACTAGTAAGGAAGATTTTCCTATACTAGTCTGATAAAATGGTCGATTTTTCAATAAATATTTTATTGGAAAATCGGTCCTAACAACCTTGGTATCAGAGCCAGGATGACTGTAGGAAGCCACTAGGTGCGATCGCTAATTGGTTATTAGCATAATAAGTGCTTTTATTTATCATTTTGCAAATGTAGCAATTTTCTGCTAGTCATCATAAATTTATGATTTGACCATTCGGAATTTTTGTCTACTTTTGTAGATGGCTGGCAGCAACTGTGAGTCACATGTGTTCGCCAATGTACCTGAGGGGTTTATCAAGCTTCTCGTCTCCATCACCAAAGTCGCAATCGGGTCATCGGCTCGTCCGGTGTTCACACTCTACCAGCACAAGATCAGCGACAGCGTGTCCATGCACCAGGCTGCGGTGCAATTCAAGGGAGGACGTTTTGAGTCACGCCGCTTCCGATTTTTGGGAAGGGCCATGCCTATGGAGAGGCATGCCATGCAGATGGCTGCCCGTGAGGCGATAGCTCATCTCCGGGATGCCCTCCCTTCGATGAAGACTCGTCGCTACCGCTACCTCCCATGCCACGTGCCATACACATGTCACTATGCGTTCACTTGCGCTAGGGGGGAGAGAGATGAGGCTATTGAGATGTTGGTTGAATATCTCAAAGCTCTTGAGGCAGCTTTTGAGAACCTCGTGGACGACTTTGTGGCTGCTCATATGGACTTCGTGCAGGGCTGTTCTGCCAACAGGAGGGAGCTCCTCCATACAGCACCACCACTGACTTATGTCTCGTCCTCAGCATCCTATGCACCTGCCATCTTTGCCAAGGCTCGCCGCCTGCCTACCCTTGAAGAGTTTGACCAAGTCATTGCTCCTACTCTAGTCAGGGCTGCACCACCTACCGCGCCCGCACCAGTTCCTCAACCCAGTACTTCACGCCTGGAGCCTATTAGTGAGGAGGAGGTTGAGTCTCCAGCATCACTAGGTCTTACCCTTGGCAGGCCGAGGGAAGTTCTCACCATCTCCGACTGAGTGCGCCTAGCAGCCGTGCGATGTACCAGCTTGTATGATATGTTTATATGTATATAGGTTTGGTGAGAAGTAGTTTGTGTGCGCATCATGTAGGAAGTCGGAGAAGTGCACTAGCCTAAATAACATGTCAGGAATGTGTACGCACATCCTGAGTGATGTATTGTATAATTACGGCTTGCGTGTAAGATATGTACTAAGCGGTCCTTCTCCATGTGCAATCAAGTATTTTCCTTGAAAAATCTTGGAGTCTTTAAAAATTCCGCCTTTGCAAAATTATTTATTTTTGCCACTCAGTTTTCTCATGAGTTCTGCAAAAATACCCCAGAGTGGAAAATGCCTCGTCCCTGGACTCATTCAATGCCAAGTCCGCCGGAAGAAAATTATGGTACCCAGACAAGCAACAATTTCACACACGGGCAGTCAATTCAGCAGGGCAGTGAAGCAGCATTTTCTCAAGTATGCCACCTTTATGAGCAAAGCCAGCAGCAACATCAAGAAATGATGAACCATGTTATCAATATGGGAAATCACCATGGACCATATTAGCAGCATTCCAAATTGTCTGAACTACAAAAGACACGTCCCCCGATGTTCTCACACTGATAGACCTCTTGAGGCCGATGATTGGCTTCGAGATATTGAAAGGAAGTTAATTATTGCACAATGTTCGGACCATGAGAAGGTACTTTATGCACCTCACTACCTCACTGGAGCAGCTACATCATGGTGGGAAAATTTCCTACACATGCACCCAATGAAAATAACATCACCTGGGTAGAATTTAAAGAAGGTTTTCGTGGGGCGCACATTCCCAGAAGCATTATGAAGATAAAGAAAAGGGAATTTGATGACCTCAAGCAGAGAAGCATGACAGTGACTGAGTACAATAGTCAGTTTACTCAATTATCTCGTTATGCCAACGAAGAGCACATGACCGAAAATAAAAAGATGGAAAAATTTCTGGACGGTCTGACACCAACACTTAAATGCCAGCTGGTCGTACACACCTTTCCGGATTTCAAAACACTTGTGGACAAGGCTATTACATTGGAAAATGAGCACCGCAACTTGGAGGATTTTCTCAAGCGCAAAAGGGACAAGACTACTCACGCTCGCACCAACCGGAACAAGACTGATTTTCAGAAAATTGGAGCGAACAAATCCACGACCAATGTTCCACGCCCAAACAAAAATTTTCATGCAAGGGACAAGGATTTTACATATCGCCCATGTGTTACTTGCTACGCTTGTGGAGAGGAAGGACACTATGCCAAACAGTGCCCAAAGCCAAGAAACTCGGCCCCCAAGCCGAACAACAGTGGAAATAATTCAACACCCAAGCGAAACAACTTCAACCCCAATAACAATCACAAGAAGGGTCACTTGAACCATGTGACCAAGGAGGAAGCATAGAATGCCTCGGATATCGTACTCGGTACGTTCCCTGTCAACACAATACCTGCCACGGTTTTGTTTGATTCTGGAGCTTCTCACTCGTTCATTTCAAAGAAATTTGCTTTGCAACATGATTTTTCGATGCTTCCCTTGGAAAAATCCATGATCACCAAGTCCCCCGGGATTAAGAAAATCACTCAGAGTTACTGCCAAGGTGTAGTTATTGAGTTTGAGGGACTAAAGTTTCAGGCAAACCTCATTGTATTGGAAAATAAGGGACTGGATGTTATCCTAGGGATGGAGTGGTTAACCACCAAACAAGGGATTTATCGACTGCTTCAATCGGACCGTAATTCTTACCCATCATCACGGGAAGACGATAAAAATTGTAGCTCAAGAAAGACCAATGTCACGGCAACCAAGGTTGAACAAGGTGGACGTTTCAGAGTTAAGAAAAGTTCCAGTGGTGTGTGAGTTCCCCGACGTATTTCCCGAAGAACTACCAGTCATGCCACCAGACCGGGAAATAGAGTTCATCATTGAACTAGCACCTGGAACCACCCCAATTTACAAGAAACCCTATATAATGGCACCCTCCGAGTTGGTAGAATTAAAGAAACAAATAAAAGAATTACTGGACAAAGGGTTTATACGAGCCAGCTCCTCACCTTGGGGTTCACCAGTATTATTTGCCAAGAAAAAGGATGGGACACTGAGATTATGTATAGACTATCGAGCACTCAACATGGTCACCATCAAAAACAAATATCCGATGCCATGGATAAATGATTTATTTGACCAGCTCGCGCAAGCCAAGGTTTTCTCAAAAATTGATTTAAGGTCGGTGTCGGTGTCAAAACCGGCGGATCTCGGGTAGGGGGTCCCGAACTGTGTGTCTAGGCGGATGGTAACTGGAGACAAGGGACACGATGTTTTACCCAGGTTCGGGCCCTCTTGATGGAGGTAAAACCCTACATCCTGCTTGATTAATATTGATGATGTGTGTTACAAGAGTGGATCTACCACAAGATCAAGGAGGCTAAACCCTAGAAGTTAGCCTATGGTCTAATTGTTGTTCGTCCTATGGACTAAAGCCATCCGGTTTATATAGACACCGGAGAGGGCTAGGGTTACACAGAGTCGGTTACAATGGTAGGAGATCTACATATCCGTATCGCCAAGCTTGCCTTCCACGCCAAGGAAAGTCCCATCCGGACACGGGACGAAGTCTTCAATCTTGTATCTTCATAGTCTTGGAGTCCGGCCGATGATGATAGTTCGGCTATCCGGACACCCCCTAGTCCGGAACTCCCTCAGTAGCCCCTGAACCAGGCTTCAATGACGACGAGTCCGGCGCGCATATTGTCTTCGCCATTGCAAGGCGGGTTCCTCCTCCGAATAATTTATAGAAGATTGTGAACACCAGGATAGTGTCCGGCTCTGCAAAAATAAATTCCATGTACCACCGTAGAGAGAATAATAATACACCAGTTCAATCTGCTGACGTGTTTTGTGGCGTGACGTCACACCACTACCAAGCCTTTACTCGAATTGTTTTTATTGTACCACCTCAGCGCGTTTAGCGAAGCAGTTTCCTTGGCACGTCTTGTCGAAGCGAGTTTTGGAGATAAGCGAGTTTTACCAGGCCGGTGGGGACACATGTTTTTGTCCGCCCATATAAGGGGATAAAGATCCAACCCTTTTACCTGCGCCTTCTTCCTCCTTGGCTTATCCATCTCCGCGAACTCGAGCTCCAGCGCCCAAGTCCGCACTTCTCACCTCAACCTTCTCCAACTATGTCCGGAGCGGGAGGCAAGTGGATGGCCTCCTCCATCACGGAGGGGCAGATCCAGAAGCTGCGCAACACCGAATATTTGTCCAGCGACATCGCGCACCGGCTCCCCGACGAGGGAGAGCTCATCCCGACCCCCAGACCCCATGAGAGGGTAGTATTTCTTCCCCATTTCCTCCCCGGAATGGGCTTCCCACTCCATCCCTTTGTCCGGGGGCTCATGTTCTACTACGGCCTGGATTTCCACGATCTGGCCCCGAATTTCATCCTCAACATCTCGGCATTTATCATCGTGTGTGAGGCCTTCCTCTGCATCCAGCCCCACTTCGGCTTGTGGCTCAAGACCTTCAGTGTCAGGCCGAAGGTTGTGAAGGGCAGACAAGCGGAGTGCGGAGGCGCCATGGTGGGCAGGATGTCCCATGTTACTTGGCTGGAGGGCACTTTCGTGGAAACCATTAAGGGGTGGCAATCGGGGTGGTTCTACATCACCGAGCCGCGTGACCCTGAATGGGCAGCGGCCCCCGAATTCAGATCCGGCATCCCAACATGGCTCACCTCCTGGAAAGAGAGTGGCCGGATCTGGGGTGATTCGGAGGAGCTGACCGGACTCCAAGCCTGTATCCAAAAGCTGGTGGACAAGAAGCTCAAGCTTGTCAACGTAGTCTAGGTCATGCTCATCCGCCGGATTCTCCCATGCCAATGACGGGGTTTCAACATGTGGGAGTTCGATCCGGCGCAGCACCCGACTTTGAGCGGGCTCTTCGACACTACGTACGAAGATGTCTGGAAGGTGCTGTTCAAGGGCGCCGAGGCTCCCGCATCCGCTACCTAAGATCGCGGATTCAGCTCGCAGCGTCCGGCTGACGAGGTAAGCGATTTTATCCTTTACGGGACGCTTGTTTTCCATAGTTTGACTCTATGCGGGATCTAAACTCCCTTTACCTTTGACAGGACTGGCTGGCGAAGGCCGAACAGACTATCTGTCCGGCCCCATTGCCAGAGGACCCAGCGGACGCCCGCCTAATGGGGCTGCTGGCTCCGGCACCCCACGTGGTGCCGGAGAAGGAGGCCAAAAAGAAGGCCACGGGGACTCGGAAGAGTTCCTGTTTTCAGGTGCTATCGGATGACGACTCCGAGGCCTCTCCCCTAGTGGGGGGAGAGAAGAAAAGGAAGGCCTCCCCAACGAGGGAGGCCGAAGGGTCCAAGAAGGGAAAAACTCTTCCTCCGGACTGCTCTGCCAACGCCAGTGACGACGACGAGGACTGGCCTCCAAGGGCCACGCCCCTGGCGAGATCGTGAGTATCCGGACTCCCGAATAACTTCATGGTTTTTATTTTTTGCCACACAATGTCTTTCTAATGCCGCATACAACCCTGCAGTCCGCCCAAAGACGATCTTCCCGCTTCGTCGAGCGGGTCTTTAGGTGCGTCAGATATGGATTCTCTTCCGACCGCCTCCACCCCCGTGACACGGACGATGCCGAGGTGGGATCCCGGGAAGGGACCCGCCAGGAGGAGGAGGCCCCGGAGGTGTCGCAGGACAACCTCCCGGACTTTGCACCGGACTCGGCTCCGGATCCCATAGTGGCTCCGGAGTCCGGCGGGCGGCCCCTTCGTAAGAAGGGCAAGACCATGATGCCGGCAGCCTCCGTCCAACCGGAGGCGCCGGATAGCTTGCTGGAGGCGCTTAATGGCGCCTCCATCGAAGAGGAACACCGCACTGCTATGAGTGCGGTGATTCAGAAGGTGCAGCTCGCCAAGAGCGGGTTGACCGAAGCCTGCAGCAGCCTTCTAACAGGCTTTGAGGTAAGAATTTTGATATATGTAAAATAGTACCGCATAGACAGTAGCCCTTGATGCTCGGTTCGGTGTTCGGAAAGAAAAACCGTACTGAGGATCTTAAGAAGATATACGCAGGAGTCATAATAAATATGTCAATATGGGATTGCAGGCTGCGCTGCTGACCTTTGCCGCACTGACTGCGGAGGTCAATACTTTGAAGGAAAGCCTCGAGCGGTCTGAGAACGAGCTCGGCCGTGCCAAGAAGCAGCTCAAGGACAAGGAAGGTGAGTAACACCTTATTAAAATTGTACCTTACAGAAAAGGATTTTGGTTGCAAAAAGAATGACAAGGATAATGTGGGTATTGCAGGGGCCACTAACGAGGTGGCGACCCTAAAAGAGGCGGTGGCCGTAGCCGAACGCAATGCGGCCGCGGAGCGCACCGAGCAAGAGATGCAGGAGGCGTGGGTGGCGGAGGTACAGAAAGAGCTCCAGGATCTCGTGAAAAAACATGAGAGCCTGGAGCGTGACTCGAAGACTCGAGAGTCTGAGCTTGCAACGGCTCTTGAGAGTGCCAAAGTCGCTAAGGCCGAAGCCTACAAGGCCCTCCAAGAAACCGAGGAATTGTAGAAAATAGCGGCAGGTAAGGCATTTTTCATGCAAAGTAAGCATGTGAGTGTTAATTACCTGTTACTTACCCGAATTCGGAGCTCTCCAGGAACGTTCGCAGATCTTCCTTGCAGCGTATCCGATGCCGCCGCATTCTACTGGGCCGAGGAGGGGAGCTCGACGGAGAAGGTCTTCTGGTCTTAGTATGCTGAGGCCGGACATCCGGTGCCCCTTAGCGATCAGCTGAAGCAGCTGGTCGAGCTCCACAAGGTGGCCGAACAGGCCATGAAGGGCCTCATAGTTCGGCTATGGCCTAAGGAGGCCATGCCCGGGAGCTACTTCGGCCTGGTGCGGCGGCTGGTGGATGCGTGCCCGTGGGTTGAAGTCATCAAGCACTCCGCTTGTATTGAGGGTGCCCGTCGGGCCCTTGCCTGCGCAAAGGTGCACTGGGGCAAGCTGGATGCCTATAAGCTCGTGACGGATCCGCCGCCGCAGGGCATGGAGCACCGCACGCCCGAGATGTATTATAAGAGTGTGCTGAAGGGTGCCCGCACTATTGCGGGTGAGTTCTCCAAAGATGTAATATTTGAGTAGACTCGCATTTTGTTATCTTGTGCGCTGAAAACTTAGTTCATGTGCGCTAAGCAACACATTTTAATTTAAAATATTACCTTCTGTGCGGCTGTTTATCAAATCTGAGAGATGGCAAGTCATCGGCTTCAGCCCCCATGCCACGAGTGCTGGGGTGTTCGGGATAAATTTGAGCACTCTTGTTCCCATATTTGGGTCCATCTAGGGAGGCGCTCAATACAACGAACAAGGCAACCGGACTTATAATGCTTGAACACTCTCACTTAGCCATATAATTCTATAATTTTAAATTTCGGTGAAGCCCCTAGTCTTCAGAAGGCCAAATTTGGGGCGCTATCCACGCCTGGGCCAGACAAAAACCGGCTCCTCGCTCTAAGCGGCATAAGTCTTTAGGGACTCGCAAAAAACCTCTTGAACAGCGACCAACTCTCGCCTCATCATGACGGTCAGTTTTAGCTTTCTCCACTAAGGCGTTAACCCAGCTCAACTGGGGCGCAATCGCAGTGGTTCTCCCAGTGCTACCTTAGCCGATAGAACGGAACGTAAGGTACCAAAACATGGGAGCCGGGAAAACCCAACTATTGACCCAAGAAATGATTCGGAGCTGATGCATATAATGCTATAAGTTCGGGGTGCCGCACTTGTGAAAGTGTTCGGGCTTATCACACCATGATGCGGGAAACATAAGCCCCTGGTGTATTTAGCCGTACCAAAATGTACGGATGCGACATGTCACAAATGAACATATGTATAAAAGAGAAATGCAATTGGAAGCAAAAAGGTGCTGCATTGCTTATTCAAGAAAAACTGCTATAAGTGCAGAACGATACAAATGGTGCGATAAGCAAGGGATGGGACTGTTAAACATGTCCCCCTCCAGGGGTAGGCTGCGGAATGGTGCATAAAACAGATTTAATGCTCGTAATGGAGACCACCTGGATATTCGTTGTAGCCTTTCTTCTTCCCTGGCTGTTGCATCGTGAGTTCGGCAGGTCTACTGCCGAACAGGGCCTCTGACGAACGGAGTCCTGTGGGTAAAAATAAAAAAGGAAGAAAAAAAAGAACGACACACTTGAGAGCCCCTGGTGTGGTTGAACCACAGTCTGGGCCTATCGTGGTCGCGCCCCTCTCCCCATGCCCATGGTATCTTCAAAGCGTAATGGTGTACGCAAAGGACCCGTCTTGACGTTTTACAGGGGCTGGGGTTGTGGCCGCACTGCTACGCGTGCTCGGAACGTGCCAGGTGGTCTTTTTGTAGGTTACTCCGGGCGCGCTTAGCTGTGTCCGGCCGCTTAATGGCCGGACTCGAGAATTGCCTTAAGAGGCTGCATTGTACTTCTGCCACGAGAGCCACTGTATGTTCCTCCGTGCGGAGAGAACGTTCAGTGTTTCCGTTGACCGTGATGACTCCTCGAGGGCCTGGCATCTTGAGCTTGAGGTATGCGTAGTGTGGCACCGCGTTGAACTTTGCAAATGCGGTACGTCCGAGCAAGGCATGATAGCCGCTGCGAAACGGAGCTATGTCGAAGATTAACTCCTCGCTTCGGAAGTTATCCGGGGATCCGAAGACCACTTCCAGTGTAACTGAGCCTGTACAATTGGCTTCTACACCTGGTATGACGCCTTTAAAGGTCGTCTTGGTAGGTTTAATCCTTGAGGGGTCTATGCCCATTTTGCACACTGTATCCTGATAAAGCAGGTTCAGGCTGCTGCCGCCGTCCATCAGGACTCTGGTGAGGTGAAATCCATCGATGATTGGGTCTAAGACCAATGCGTTGAATCCGCCGTGGCGGATGCTGGTGGGGTGGTCCCTTCGGTCAAAAATGATCGGGCAGGAGGACTATGGATTGAACTTCGGGGCAACTGGCTCCATCGCGTATACATCCCTGAGTGCACGCTTCCGCTCCCTTTTGGGTATGTGCATTGCGTATATCATGTTCACCGTCCGCACCTGTGGGGGGAAGCCCTTCTGTCCTCTATTGTTCGGCGGTCGGGTCTCTTACTCGTCATCGCTATGCAGCCCCTTGTCATTGTTTTCGGCAATTAACTTGCCTGCCTGCTTGAATACCCAACAATCCCTGTTGGTGTGGTTAGCTGGCTTTTCGGGGGTGCCATGTATCTGGCACAAGCGGTCGAGTATTCGGTCGAAATTGGACGGACCCGGAGTAGTTCTTTTCAATGGCTTTTTCCTCTGACCGGGTTTAGAGCCTCTGAATCCGGCATTGACTGCCGTATCCTCACTATTGTCGCCGTTAATGCGGCGTTTGTTTTTGTTACGACGCGACCTGCCATTACGGTCCTTGATATCCGGACTACCAGAATTTTTGCTGAGGTTGTTGCTACGTGCTAGCCAGCTGTCCTCACCCGCGCAGAAGCGGGTCATGAGTGATGTGAGGGCTGCCATGGATTTCGGCTTTTCCTGTCCCAGGTGCCGGGCAAGCCACTCGTCGCGGATATTATGCTTGAAGGCTGCAAGGGCCTTCGCATCCGGACAGTTGACGATTTGGTTTTTGTTGGTTATGAACCGTGTCCAGAATTGTCTGGCCGATTTGTCTGGCTGCTGAATTATGTGGCTTAGGTCATCAGCATCTGGTGGTCGCACATACGTGCCTTGGAAGTTATCGAGTAATGCGGCTTCCAGGTCTTCCCAACTCCCAATTGACTCTGCTGGCAAGCTATTAAGCCAATGCCGGGCTGGTCCTTTAAGCTTGAGGGGGAGATATTTGATGGCGTGAAGATCGTCACCGCGGGCCATGTGGATGTGAAGGAGATAGTCTTCGATCCAAACCGCGGGGTCTGTTGTGCCATCGTAAGATTCAATATTCATGGGTTTAAACCCTTCGGGGATTTGATGATCCATTACTTCGTCTGTGAAGCATAGTGGGTGTGCGGCGCCTCTGTACTGGGCGATATCGCGACAGAGCTCAAAAGGGCTTTGTCTATTTTGTTCGGCCCAGCCGGACTTACTGTGTCCGGCGCGATGGTTGTCGTCATGTATCATGGGGCGCCCACGCGATCCATAGATCGATCTTGATTGTCTTGCCCTATCCTCCAATATATCTCACAAGTTCGGAGCGTTCCCCTGTGGCCTTGTGCTTTTCTAGTGATGCCGGGGTACGGGTCTAGTGAAGGGCCTAGAGGCCTCTCTGTCGCGACCACGGGGTGGTCGGTCTGCCGTATTGTTTCCTGGTGATGCGGGTCCATATGCTTCCTCCTCTAATCGGGGGAGCAGCTTGCGTTTAGGGTAGCTTTTGGAGGGGCGTTCGAGCTCATGCTCTTCGGCCGTGAGGACTTCAGTCCATCTGTCGGCTAGCAGATCTTGATCAGCTCTAAGCTGTTGCTGCTTTTTCTTGAGGCTGTTCGCCGTGGCCATAAGCCTGCGTTTAAAACACTCTTGTTTGACGGGATCCTTAGGCACGACGAATTCATCGTCGTCGAGGCTTGCCTCGTCTCCGAAGGGAGGCATATAATCCTCTACCTCTTCTTCTGCCGCTCTCTCATGAGGGCTGGCGTCTCCGTCCTCTTGCGCTGGATCTTGCTGGAGCGGGTTGTCTTCGGCACTATCCGGTGTATTATTATCTCCGGTGCCGGAATCTTCATTCTTGCTGTGGTGGGATTTAGAGCGGCGCCGCTGACGCCGGCGCTTGGCTGTTTCTTGGAGGGGTCATCCTCCGTTGTTCCTTCGCCATTCCCATCCTTTGGGATATCCACCATGTATATGTCATATGATGAGGTGGCTTTCCAGTGCCCGATGGGCGCTGGTTCTTGGTCGTCTCCGGCATCGTCATCCATACCGTCGATGTCTTCGGAGTCGTAGTCTAGCATGTCGGTTAGATCGTCGACAGTGGCTACCAAGTGGGTGGTGGGTGGACTTTGAATTTCTTCGCCGTCCGCATCCCAACCGTCCTGACCGCAGTCCGGCCAGGGCTCTCCTGATAACAAGAGATACTTTAGCGAACTCAAGATGTCGCCGAAAGGTGAGTGTTGAAAGATGTCCGCTGCAGTGAACTCCATGATTGGCGGCCGATCTGATTTGATCGGAGGGGGCGCGGGAGGTTCGGAGTCCGGCAAGGAGTCCGGCACCTCGGAGTCACGAGCTTCATGAGGGACAAGGTCAGTGTTCGGCTCTATCGCCGTAGAGGTTGCAGCCCCCGAGGCGGTGTCTAGCCATCCGTGCTTGACCTGCGCAGCCGGCTCCGAATTGAAGATCGGAGCGGGCTCGAGTGCAGCCTCCAGGGTACTGTCCGGCTGCAGAGCGAAATCATGCTCGCCGTGACAGTGCAGCACACTCGACTGTGGCTCGGATCCATCGAGGATCAAGTCCCCGCGGATGTCAGCCGTGAAGTTCAAACTTCCAAATCTGACCTGACGGCCAGGGGCGTAGCTTTTGATCTGCTCTAGTTGGCCAAGCGAATTGGCCCGCAGTGCGAAGCCGCCGAATACGAAGATCTGTCCGGGAAGGAAGATCTCACCCTGGACTGCATCGTTGATGATGATCGAAGAAGCCATCGAGCCTATCGGTGACGACACAGAGGAACTCTCAATGAAAGCACCAATGTCGGTGTCAAAACCGGCGGATCTCGGGTAGGGGGTCCCGAACTGTGCATCTAGGCGGATGGTAACAGGAGACAAGGGACACGATGTTTTACCCAGGTTCGGGCCCTCTTGATGGAGGTAAAACCCTACGTAATGCTTGATTAATATTGATGATGTGTGTTACAAGAGTGGATCTACCACGAGATCAAGCAGGCTAAACCCTAGAAGCTAGCCTATGGTCTGATTGTTGTTCGTCCTATGGACTAAAGCCATCCGGTTTATATAGACACCGGAGAGGGCTAGGGTTACACAGAGTCGGTTACAATGGTAGGAGATCTACATATCCGTATCGCCAAGCTTGCCTTCCACGCCAAGGAAAGTCCCATCCGAACACGGGACGAAGTCTTCAATCTTGTATCTTCATAGTCTTGGAGTCCGGCCGATGATGATAGTTCGGCTATCCGGACACCCCCTAGTCCGGAACTCCCTCAGTCGGGGTATCATCAATTAAAAGTACGGACAGAAGATATCCCTAAGACGGCATTCACCTCCAGATACAGACTATATGAATTTATAGTAATGCCGTTTGGACTGACAAACGCCCCCGCGTATTTTGTTCACCTCATGAACAAAGTGTTCATGAAATTTATGGACAAATTTGTTGTGGTGTTCATTGATGATATTCTGGTATACTCCAAGACACGAGAAGAACATGCTGAACATCTCAGAATTGTACTGGGAGAATTAAGGAAACATCAATTATACGCCAAATTCAGCAAATGTGAATTTTGGTTAAGACAGGTTGGTTTTCTAGGCCACGTATTGACCCAAGAAGGTGTTGCCATGGACCCAGAAAAAGTCAAGGCCGTACTTGGCTGGAAACCACCAGCCAACGTAACAGATGTACGAAGTTTCCTAGGAATGACATGATATTACGGAAGGTTTATTGAAGGGTTCTCCACCATAGCAAAACCAATGACATAGTTACTCAAGAAGGATAAGAAATTTGTATGGACTGAAGCTTGCGAGAAAAGTTTCCAAGAACTCAAAAGGAAATTAACAACAGCACCAGTATTGGTTGTGCCAGACGTACACAAAAGTTTTGAAGTGTATTGTGACGCATCCCGGAAGGGACTCGGATGCGTATTAATGCAAGAAGGCAAAGTAGTCGCGTACGCTTCCAGGCAACTACGAAAGCATGAAGAAAATTATCCTACTCATGACTTGGAGTTGGCAACAGTCATTCATGCACTCAAAGAGTGGAGGCACTTTTTGCTTGGAAATCATTGTGAAATATATACGGACCATAAAAGCCTCAAATATATTTTCACACAACCAGAACTCAATTTACGACAACGACGCTGGTTGGAATTAGTGAAAGGTTATGATGTTGGCATTCACTACCATCTGGGAAAGGCGAATGTAGTGGCAGATGCTCTTAGTCGAAACCCTAGCTCGGGCAACGACAGTCTACAGAACTTGAGACCTGAATTTCAGCAGGAGTTCGCCAAACTCAACTTGGTGATGGTCACTGAGGGCAATGTGTCAAATTTGGAAATACAACCCACCCTAATGGAACAGACTAAGGAGGCTCAGCATGGACACCCCAGCATCGAAGGCATAAAAAGAAAAGTGAGTTCAGGAAAGGCCTCAGAATTCATCATAGACGATAAGGGGATATTATGGTACGGAGACAGACTTTGCGTACCAAACATAGAGGACCTCAAACAGAAAATTCTAGCCGAAGGCCACACCGCTTCATATTCGATCCATCCTGGAGGAACCAAAATGTACAAGGACATCCAGGAAAAAATTTGGTGGCACGGTATGAAGAGGGATATAGCCACATTCATTGCATGTTGTGATTCTGGTCAGCGCATTAAAGCCGAGCACCAAAAACCAGCAGGACTATTACAGCCAAACAAGATACCTGAGTGGAAATGGGACGAAATTGGAATGGATTTTATTGTCGGACTACCTTGGTCACGACACGGAAATGATGCCATCTGGGTCATCACAGACAGATTAACTAGGTGGCACATTTCATCCCAGTAAAAACAACCCACACCACTCAGAAGCTTGCCAAGCTTTATCTCTCCCATATAGTTTGTCTGCATGAGATTCCAAAGACTATAATATCCGACAGAGGCACTCAATTCGTCTCTAGATTTTGGGATCATTTATAACAAGCTCTGGGAACTCAACTAGTATTCAGTATAGCATACCACCCCCAGACTGGAGGACAAACTGAACATGTGAACCAAATTCTAGAGGACATGCTGAGAGCATGTGTTCTCACCTATGGAACCAGTTGGGAAGAAAGTTTACCGTATGCCGAGTTCTCATACGATAACAGTTACCAAGCCAGTCTGCAAATGGCACCTTTTGAAGCCTTGTACGGGCGAAGATGCCGTACCCCATTAAATTGGTCAGAAATAGGAGACAGTCATATCTTCGGCCCCGACATACTCAAGGAAGCTGAGGAGAAAGTTAGACTAATTAGGGATCGACTCAAGACAACCCAGAGCCGACAAAAGAGTTATTACGATCAAAAACATCGTGAAGTCAGCTTTGAACCCGGTGAATACGTGTATCTACGAGTATCTCCTATGAGGGGCCTGCAACGATTCAAAGTTAAAGGAAAGCTAGCACCACGGTTTATTGGACCCTTCTGTGTGACTGCACGAAGAGGCACAGTAGCCAACCAGCTAGACCTACCCAAAGAACAGTCAGACGTCCACGACGTGTTCCACATCTCACAATTGAGGAAATGTGTAAGCAACCTAGAGAAGCATGTGTCTGATGAGAGCATTGACGTGCAAATAGACCTCACCTACAGGGAGCGTCAATAAAAATATTGGAGGAGTTTGAAAGGTGGACCCGTCAGAAAACAATTAAGTTTTTCAAAGTTCAGTGGAGCAATCACACCGAGGATGAAGCAACATGGGAAAGAGAGGATTTTCTTCGGACATAATACCCACACCTATTTGAGGATCAGCTGAAATCTCGGGGACGAGATTTTTCCTAAGGGGGTAGGTGTTGTAACACTCCAAAAAATTTATTTGGTTTTTATTAAATTCTTTATTTGATTTAAAGGAGGTTACTTGAATTTTTCTAGAGAGGGGCTCTCCTTCTCAAATCCTTTTTTTACAAATATTTTTTTATGAGTTCTTCTCAATATTGATTTTTGGTCTTGAGGATTTTTCAACATGTGTTGGGTCAACACAAATAACCTTAGGTTGTTTAAATATTTCTTTTATTAAAAATAGTCCCTGTAAATTATGGGTTTATTCCTTCCCACTCAAAAAAAAATTCTCTTGCCATGACCTATGTTGAAAACTTCCTTCCAAACCCACCTCCCTACTTTGGGTCAAGCCAAACCTCCAATTCCAGAAAGTTTCAATCTCCTCTAGACTTTTATTCTATTTATATTATCCTCAAATCATTTTCTGTCATTTATTCTAGACCTTGGTGGCTTACAAAGGAACTGCTAGATTTCTTTTGAGTTTTGGTCCCAAATAAACTCCTATGGCTAGTCCTTAGTACCCTCAACCTAGACCCGTTAAGATCTCCTAGTCCATAGTTCAAATTTTTCAAAATTTGCTTGCCGCAAGTTTAGACCAGATTTGCCATTTTTGGTGAAATTCAGTTGTTTTCTTTTCCTAAAAATTTGAGATAAATCAGGCAGCCTCTAGATGCATCAAGAGATCACCTCACCAAGTCCCAACTCCAGAAAAAATTTCCTCGTGCCCAAAACATTTCGTTGAACAGCTGGCGTGCACTGTTCCTGTCAAATTCAGAGTTTCAGTGATCAGTTTCAGTCGTCAGTGTCGTTTTCTTCGGAGCCTCACATCAATCTCGCCAGTAACTACAGTGGCGCCATGCTCCCTGTTCCTCCTTCTTATCCATCACGCTGCACGGTCGTTTCGACAGGCGCAAGCGTCGGTGGCTACGTGTCTCGCCAACGCCATCGTCTTCCGCGGTGGCAGAACCGCCCGTGGCGGTCAGCAGGGGCCAGCCCCGCTGTCGGTGTCAAAACCGGCGGATCTCGGGTAGGGGGTCCCGAACTGTGCGTCTAGGCAGATGGTAACAGGAGACAAGGGACACGATGTTTTACCCAGGTTCGGGCCCTCTTGATGGAGGTAAAACCCTACGTCCTGCTTGATTAATAATGATGATGTGTGTTACAAGAGTGGATCTACCACGAGATCAAGGAGGCTAAACCCTAGAAGCTAGCCTATGGTATGATTGTTGTTCGTCCTATGGACTAAAGCCATCCGGTTTATATAGACACCGGAGAGGGCTAGGGTTACACAGAGTCGGTTACAATGGTAGGAGATCTACATATCCGTATCGCCAAGCTTGCCTTCCACGCCAAGGAAAGTCCCATCCGAACACGGGACGAAGTCTTCAATCTTGTATCGTCATAGTCTTGGAGTTCGGCCGATGATGATAGTTCGGCTATCCGGACACCCCCTAGTCCAGGACTCCCTCGGTAGCCCCCGAACCAGGCTTCAATGACGACGAGTCTGGCACGCATGTTGTCTTCGACGTTGCAAGGCGGATTCTCCTTCAAACTTCATGTTCCTGTTGAATAATGTCCGGCTTCCTTATAAATGTTGCGCTCCTTGGTTGCTACGCCCAATAATGGCCTTCTTCCACGTGTCGTATGAATGCGAAAAGCTTTACATTTTCCCCCTAGCCGTGCGAACGAGCCGCCTATAAGAGAGGCGAGGATCTAGATCCAACTCACACCATCCTCCTTCCGCAAGTACTCATCGAAGCGCCTCTGACAAAAATCCATTCTATCATGGATAGTCGACGCGGCTCCTCCTCTCACGCTCCCAGCCCTAAGCCAGGAGATTGGGGGAGATGCTCAGTTCCACACAGCGAGCTAGTGGCGCTCCAAACCGAGGGATATCTTCCCCCAGCCTTCATGGTTCCGGTTTGAGCCAGACTGGCCACCTTCCGGGGTGGAAAGCAGGCGGAGAGCATTCCCAACCCCTCCAAAGGAGAGCGGGTATGCTTTGTCCCTTATTTAATAAGGGGACTCGGATTTCCCATACATCCATTTCTCCGGGGGCTCCTGGAGTTCTACGGACTCCAGCTTCACCACCTAGCACCTGCCTCCATTTTGCACATCGCGGGCTTTGTAGCTCTTTGCGAGCTGTTCTTGGGTATCGAGCCCCATTTTGCGCTGTGGAAGAGATTGTTTTGCCTCGTACACCGTTCTCACGAGGGGTCGATATATCAAGTGGGCGGAGCCGAAATATGGCGCATCGCCGGGACCGGATATCCATCCGGCACCCCGAAGAAGGCGTCCGAAGATTGGCCTTCGGAATGGTCCTATATGGAGGACGCCCCTCTGCCGGATCCAGTTCGGATCGGCCTCCCGGAGTTCAGCAATGCTCCCTTGAAGAAATGCCTGAGTTGGCGCCCGTGGAGCCCTCAACGGGAGGATGATGGGAGCGTCCATTATCTGATGGGCCAGATTAGGTTACTAGCCCACTCCGGATTGACCATGATTGGAATCATGGCCACGTGCGTTATGCGAGGGGTGCAGCCGCTCCAATATAGGGGCCACCCCATGTGGGATTTCAACGGGGAGGACGACGCCACCCGTCATGGCCGCAAGGGGCCAGGATCGGCCGCGGATCTGGTGAAGATCCTGTCCGGCTTGTACAAGTGGGAGAAGGAGGACTTTCTCCAGACGAGCCCATTGAATGGGTTCTCCATGAATAACCCTCGGAGCTGGGTAAGCGAATGTTTATTCATCCGACCCGTGCTTTCGAAGTTAAATGCCTTACTTTATGATTTTGACGCAGGAACTGCGTCGGGATGTGGAGGGCATACACAGTCCGGCTCCACAACCCGAGGATCCGGGAAGATCCCTTGATCCAGCCTCCGAAGAGGATCCAGACATAAAGGTGGAGCTAATTGACGGGGTGTTCCACCAACTCAGCATGGACAATGCTTTAGTCGCCATTACGGCTGACTACCCCGGATTATGTCCGGCTTCTCAGGTAATTATGACCGGAGTTCTGACACCATTACTTCGTCCTTGCATATTTCAGATCACCGTATACCAACGGTGTCTTGCAGGAGGTGCCTTCAAGGCAAGAAGCCGAACCCGCGGCGGCTGACCAGCAAGGGTCAGTTCGGCCCAGCAGGCAGAAAAGGAGTGCGACGCGAATCGAAACGTCGCCGCAACGGTACGGCGCACCGCTATTTTTAAGGGAAGGATCCCTAGGAGGTATATTAATGCTCATAACTTTTCCAGGAGAAAGAGCGCTCGCCGGACAGTGTCCGGAGAGGTTGCCAATCAAGCCTCCGCCAGCCATGCTCCAACGCGTGGTCCGGAAGGGGAGGCGAACACAGGGCATGAGCCAGATGCTCCTCCAACGGAGGATGCCGACAGGCTGTCCGCCACCCGTTCTGAGGTGGAGAGCGCCATGAATCACAGGCGTCGCCGGACAGTTCTTCGTGATGCGTGCTTCTCCCCGAAGGCGTTGAATGCCTTTGATGCGGGAGACGCGCACCTCCGTGCCGCTCAAGATGGTTTAACCAGAGCCACGGAGCAGTATGTGAAGGACATACGGGTAAGTAATTTTAATAGATATATATGCCAGTAGCCCTCGAGACTTAAAATAGTTAAAATAATTGATTTAAGGATCATTTATTATGCAGGATCTTATGGAGAAGAATACCCACCTGTCCCAGGAACTTCAAGAGTGCAAGGTCCAACTTGAGGCTGCACTGGCCGCCACAGGGGGAGCCACAGAGACCCCCGCTAGTAATACGTACTTCGAAAAGATAAGTAGTTAACAAAGTGCGGCGTGTGCATAAATCTGACAATAATATTGCAGAGGGCGCCGGACTAGATCCGGACAAGCAACAACTACTGCGCCAGTTGAAGGCCGGCGAGAGGGTGCTTATGAAGGTGCAGCAGGAGAGGAACAAACTCCAAGATGCCCACACCCAGCTTGGAGAAGAGCTAAAAGGTGTTCGGGCTCAGCTGTCTAGCTCCTTGAAGGAGAATAAGCGGCTTCGTCGCGACATCTATAGTAAGTGCTTGAGCAAACTCTTTTGAAAAGAAGAGTTCGGCGAGGAAGTCGGTTGACAGAAATATGTCTGTAGGTGTGCTCACAGGTCGCCCTATGGAGGAAATGCCCGGTTCAACGGGTGACCAACTTCCCGAGCTGGTGCAATTGCTTGAACGTGTTCGGCAGGCGATGAGTGGCATTGTTCAGGCCTTATGGCCTTCCGTCTCCCTACCTGAGGGCCTTGGAGGGCTTGCTGAGAAGCTTCAGGGAGTACGGCGACGTCTCCGTCTGTGGAAGATATCGGCCTGCCGTCAAGGTGCCAGGGAGGCCTGGGCCATGGTGAAGACGCGGTACCCGAAGGCTGACCCAAACCACATGGCCGAGGTCGGACCTGCGGGGCCTGATGGGAAGGAGATCCTTGTGAGCTTGATGTACGGCCAAGTAGAGCTGGCCGCGAAATATTCCCAACAGGAATGTAAATTAGACAGCCTGTTAGATGGGATTGAAGAGGAGTACAATCAGTCAGTTTGACGATGTAATTTTAAAATGACATGTAAAATGCCTTCTAGCCGGATTGTAGATCGTTTGCCTTTGCGGACCTTTTCGCTTCAACCTCGGGACCCAACAGTCCGGAGTGTGTCCGAATACCCTGACGGTTATAAAAGAACCGGGGCATGCATGGAGACAAGGCGTAGGGGTCATAATTGCTTTATCAAACAAGTGCCCAACTAGCTATGTTATATTACATGGTTAGTAAGAAACATCTTCCAGGGAGAATAGTTCCGTTAGGGGTTCCTTTCCCTGGGAGGCATGCCCTAAAGTGCATGTCCAGACTGCGAAAATAGCAGAAAAAGCATCTGGGGGCAGATAAATAAGTAAGTAATAAATCATCTTTCAGGTCACCGACCGAATATTCCCTTAAGAACGCTAGCCTTCGGCTTCACCCAGTCTGAGGTACACATCCGGCTGACCCGGCAGTAACAATCGCAGAGGTGCTCCCTTTACCTCCTAGCCGAACAATCGGGAACGTAGGGGTAAGCACAGGAGCCAGGCAACCCGGCTTGGCCAAAACTTAAGTCATATCGATGCATATAATGGTGATCAAAAGGTACATGCGGAAGTGTGACACATGTGGTGGGCATGAAGCCCATATAAATAAGCTTCTGTTAAAGAAGCCCCCAGGTATAATGAGTGCTAGGAGCACATCAAGTGTGTGCGAACAATGCGCAAATCAGCCTATCAAAGGTATTGAAAAAAAAGTGGGAAGAAGGAGGGGGACAAGAGACAGTGAAAATGTAAAAAGGTGGACGGAGGAGTGAGACGAACCCTCAGTCCGGCGTTAGGCGTAGAATCTTCGGAGACGGGCTGCATTCCATGGGTTCGGCTTGAGTCGGTTGTCAGATGCGTTACATAGACGATATGCTCCGCCAGTCAGGACTTGGTCGATGATGAAGGGACCTTCCCACTTGGGTTTAAGTTTGTCCTTTTTCTTGTCCGGCAGGCATAGAACAAGTTCGCCAACATTGTAGGTTTTGGCCCGTACTTCTCTGCTTTGATATCTTCGAGCCTGCTGCTGATAGAATGCGGAACGAGCTTTTGCCACGTCCCGCTCCTCCTCTAAGGCGTCCAAACTGTCCTGCCGATCCAACTCGGCTTCTCTTTCTTCGTACATGCGCACGCGAGGTGAGTCATGAATTATATCGCAGGGCAGAACTGCCTCTGTGCCGTACACCATAAAAAATGGCGTGAATCCGGTAGTGCGGTTTGGCATGGTCCGCAGCCCCCAGAGTACAGAGTCGAGCTCCTCTACCCAGTGCGTGTTAGATTCCTTGAGGGACCGCACTAGTCTGGGTTTAATGACGCTCATGATTAGACCATTTGCTCGCTTGACTTGATCGTTAGTTTGGGGGTGATAGACTGAAGCGTAGTCGAGCTTGATGCCCATGTTTTTGCACCAGAGTTTAACCTCGTCGGCCGTGAAATTTGTGCCGTTATCAGTGATGATGCTGTGGGGGACGCCAAAACGGTGTACTACCCCGGATATGAAGTCTATCACCGGTCCGGATTCTGCCGTTTTAACCGGCTTGGCCTCTATCCATTTGGTGAATTTGTCCACCATGACCAATAAGCATTTGTGCTTGTGGGTTCCCCCTTTAAGGGGTCCAACCATGTCAAGCCCCCAGACCGTGAACGGCCAGGTGATGGGTATAGTTTTGAGGGCGGTGGGTGGCATGTGGCTCTGATTAGCAAAGAGCTGGCAACCGACGCATCGTTGGACTAAGTCCTGAGCATCTGCCCGGGCTATTGGCCAATAAAATCCAGTACGGAAGGCCTTGCCTACAAGGGCCCGGGCTGCAGCGTGGTGCCCGCTGAGTCCGGCGTGAATTTCAGCCAGGAGATTTCGCCCTTGCTCTTCGGAGATACACCTTTGAAGGACTCCGGTTGTGCTTTTCTTATAAAGTTCTCCCTCATGGACCTTGTAGGCTTTAGATCGCCGAACTATGCAGCGGGCCTCATTTTGGTCTTCGGGAAGTTCCTGCCTGATTAAGTAGGCTAGGAATGGTTCCGTCCACGGGGCAATTACTGCCATTATTTCGTGGGCTGAAGGTGTTATTTCATTGGCTGAGTTGCCGATTATGTCGGAATGGTCTGAGTTGGGTGATGCAGCTGGTTCCGGATTGTTATTTCCGGACTCCTCTTCCCATAATACAGATGGCTTAAAGAGCCGTTCCAGGAAGATGTTTGGAGGGACGGCGTCGCATTGCACCGATGCGTGCTAACACGTCTACTGCCTGGTTGTTATCCCGGGCTACATGGTGGAATTCGAGTCCTTCGAACCGAGCTGACATTTTTAGGACGGCGTTGTGGTAGGCTGCCATTTTCGGATCTTTGGCGTCAAAGTCTCCATTTACTTGGGATATTGCAAGGTTTGAATCCCCGCGCACCTCTAGGCGTTGAATGCCCATGGAGATTGCCATCCGGAGGCCATGTAGAAGGGCCTCGTATTCGGCTGCGTTGTTGGAGTCGATAGAGGGGCATAGCCTTTTCTCCCAAATGGGAGATGAAGCGGCTTAGAGCCGCTACGCATCTAGTTAGTTTTTGAATTTGCTTGAGGTCTTTTGGGATATCCAATTGTGACAGAGCTCGGATCTTGGCTGGGTTTGCTTCAATTCCTCTACCGGATACAATGAAGCCCAAAAGCTTCCCGGCTGGTACTCCGAAGACACATTTTTCCGGGTTGAGCTTAATGTCATATGCTCGAAGGTTGTCGAATGTCACCCTCAAGTCGTCTACTAGAGTTTTGATGTGTTTTGCCTATCTGGGTAGCCAGACATGTCTGAATCATGCGCTGATATGTTGCGCCGGCATTTTTGAGTCCGAAGGGCATTGTGTTGAAGCAGAATGGCCCATATGGAGTAATGAAGGCCGTTGCGGCCTGGTCTTTTTCCGCCATCTTGATTTGATGGTATCCGGAGTATGCGTCGAGGAAGCACAATGAATCGTGCCCTGCGGTAGCATCGATGATTTGGTCGATGCGAGGGAGATGGAAAGGGTCCTTTGGACATGCCTTGTTAAGGTCTTTGATATCAACGCAAAGGCACCAGGATTTGTCCTTTTTTGGTACCATTACTAGGTTGGCTAGCCAGTCCGGATGTTTTATATCTCTGATGAATCTGGCTTCTAAGAGTTTGGCTAGCTCCTCTCCCATTGCCTGTCTTTTGGGTTCGGAAAATTGCCGAAGAGCTTGTTTGACTGGCTTGAATCCTTTTAGGATATGTAGGCTGTGCTCTGCCAGCCTGCGTGGGATTCCTGGCATGTCTGAAGGATGCCAGGCAAAAATGTCCCAATTTTCCCTAAGGAATTCTCGTAGGCTTCTACATCAAGATTTAATTGTGCCCCAATGGAGGCCATCTTTGTGGGGTCCGTTGGATGGACCTGGAATTTGACTATTTCGTCTGCTGGTTTAAAAGAGGTGGACTTGGACCTCTTATCGAGTATCACATTGTCCTTATCCACCGTGGAGCGCAGCGCAGTTAGTTCCTCTGCCGCTAGGGCTTCGGATAATGCCTCTAGGGCCAGGGCGGCTGTCTTATTTTCAGCGCGGAGTGCTGTATCTGGATCACTGGCGAGAGTGATTATTCCATTGGGTCCGGGCATTTTGAGCTTCATGTACCCGTAATGGGGTATAGCTTGGAAGATTGTGAATGCCTCTCGCCCTAATAAGGCGTGATATCCGCTGCCGAATGGGGCCACTTGGAACGTGACCTCTTCGGACCTGTAATTGTCCGGCGAGCCGAACACTACATCTAGTGTGAATTTTCCTGTGCAGCGTACTTCTCGACTAGGGATTATTCCCCTGAAGGTTGTGCTGCTTCGCTCAATGCAGCTCCAGTCAATTTCCATTTTTTGAAGGGTTTCTTCGTAGATGAGGTTTAATCCGCTGCCGCCATCCATGAGTACCTTGGTAAGACGAAAGCCGTCCACTATCGAACTGAGGACCAATGCGGCTGGTGCTCTAGCTGTTCGGAATTTAGGTTCGTCGCTGGCATTGAAGGTGATAGCCGTGTCACTCCATGGATTTGTTGTTGCTACTTGGTAGACTTTGGCGAGGCTGCGGATTGTTCGTTTCCGCATGTTATTTGATGCGAAAGTCTCGAAGACTGTTAATACCGTACTGGTACTGCTGGGCTAGTTGCCTAGGGCTAAAAAGCCTTCGCCACTTTTGGCCACCTGCCGTAGTATCCAACATGCTCGAAGGCTATGTGTTGGAGTGGAGCCCTCCATACTGTAGATTTTGCAGGGTCCATTGAGCCATCCCTCCAGTACGGTTCCGTACCCTTTAGGGGGTTTTTGCTTCTAGGTTTTTAACCCGGGCGCTTGAGTATGATGCACCCTTTTATTTCGGACTGGGGCTGTATTCAGGGCCGGATTGTCCCAAAACCTAGTTTTGGTTTTCCAAGCACTCTCCATCGCGTAGTATTTTTGTACAATGGTCGCTAGGTCGGCGAAGCGTGTAACTTTGTGACGACTGATGGCGTTTATGATTCCCTTGTCTGTGCAATTGTTGCAGAAAATTGAAATCGCGCTTTCTTCACGGCAGTCCATTATCCTGTTCATAACCAGGAGGAATCTGGCCCAGTAATGATGTACTGTTTCATCGGGCTCTTGCCATATTTGAGATAGATCGCTTATGTTTGGGTGGGAGGGTGGAATTAAGTTCGGAACCCCGCCCGATCTGAGGCTCAAAGGCCAAGAAGCTTCCGGATTTGGAAGCTTGGTTTGTTGGATGCTTTCCAACAAATCTGGTCCGGTGCCTGACTTTAGGTTCAGTATTTGATTGGCGTCCATCCCTCCGCGGGAATCCGGCATGGAGGGATCGGGAATCCGGACATAGTTGGTTTTTAACATAGAAGAAGAGTCGCCGCATTGTTCCTCTACCACAACAACGTGGTGGGTAACCTGGGGAGAGTTAATTTCTCTCAGATCGGTTTTAAGCCCAATCTGATCGTAGTCGGTAGCGACTCCCAGGGCGGCGATGCGATCCAAGAGCCCGTTTACGGAGGAGAGCTCAATCGGATCTAGCTGCTCGGTGAATTCTGAGATGACGTGAAGATCACTTTTAATGACCAAAGAGGTCATTGTCGGAGCGGTGACCGAACATGCAGTCATAAGAAAACCGCCTAGCCGGATAGTCTGGCCGGCGGCCAAAGCTCCCTTGACGACGGCGCCGTCTTTAAATACGGGAAAAGGCATCCTTCCTGATGGCGACGGCACAGAGGAACTCTCAATGAAAGCACCAATGTCGGTGTCAAAACCGGCGGATCTCGGGTAGGGGGTCCCGAACTGTGCGTCTAGGCGGATGGTAACAGGAGACAAGGGACACGATGTTTTACCCAGGTTCGGGCCCTCTTGATGGAGGTAAAACCCTACGTCCTGCTTGATTAATATTGATGATGTGTGTTACAAGAGTGGATCTACCATGATATCAAGGAGCCTAAACCCTAGAAGCTAGCCTATGGTATGATTGTTGTTCGTCCTATGGACTAAAGCCATCCGGTTTATATAGACACGGAGAGGGCTAGGGTTACACAGAGTCGGTTACAATGGTAGGAGATCTATATCCGTATCGCCAAGCTTGCCTTCCACGCCAAGGAAAGTCCCATCCGGACACGGGACGAAGTCTTCAATCTTGTATCTTCATAGTCCGGCCGATGATGACAGTTCGGCTATCCGGACACCCCCTAGTCCAGGACTCCCTCACCTGCCATTCAGCGCCGTCCAGCACCGCCCAGTCCACCAAAAGCCTCCGCGTGGCCATTCTCTTCCCCGTGCATGCTGCAGCACAGTCACCGTGGCCAGAGAGGCGTAGAGCGTGCTCTCTGCCGCCGACGAGCCCGTGAGGCCGTTCCGTTGAAGGCCTGGAGTATCGTCCAAGTTATACAAAGATTAGCATCTGGATGGAACCAGTAGACCAATCCGCAGCTGCCCAGTCACCTAAACCTTCAGCCCGACCACTGCCTCGCCGTAATTGCTCGCCGGAGATACCCCGTTCTCGGCAACCGCCTCGGACCGGCTATAAAAGGAGGCCTTGACATCGTTCTCGACCCAGCACTACCCCTCCACCTCACCAGAACTGCGCCCGACCACTGGAAGGACCTCGAGGAGGCCTTCTTCTCCGACTCCGGCCGCCCCGATCCGCCTCGGGCTCCAGTAAGATCCTCTCTGGTGAGAGCACCCCCACCTCCCAAACTGCATCAGTAGCCTTCTATTGCACCCACTTGTCTAACCCGAGTCCCAATTTGACGTTTGCAGCTCTCCTCGGCGAGATCCATCACCGCCTGAACCATCATATGCCGAAGTGAAGGCCACCGTCGACGTGGTGCTCACCGCTGACCAATTCCACCACCCACAGACGCGAGAGAGCTCCGTGAGTCCGTAGGTACCCTCCACTCCCCCTGCCTCGCCGTGGATCGACGCCGGTGATCACCGCAAGCCTCGGGCGCCGGCGGGACTCTGTTTTGGTTTTTAAACCTGACAGGTGGGACCCCTTCGTCAGCTTTTTCTCTTTTTCGAAACGTTTTCTGAAAGCGCCTTTGGGCAAAATACGTTTTCTAACTGAAACGTTGTCTGTCTTTTTTTAAACTAGCCCTTGGATAGTTTTCTGTTTATAATAGATTAGTCCCTGGACTAAAACCTTTATAACTTTTAAACAAAAGATGATTTTGAGCTGATTCTTTTTCTGTCATCTTTATTTTTCTATCTAGTTTTTTCATATTTATTTGAAAAATATTTGGAACAACTTTTTATGCACGCATGGTATTTACGTTAGTATCCGATTTCTTTTATAACGTAGATACCAAAGGAGGTGACAGAGCCGCAAACTTCACCGAGCTAGACTCCGACTACTCCGAACCAGGCAAGCATGTTTGAACCTTTGATATGATGAGTGTCATGCATGTTTACTTGAGTAGTTCTCTCATGGCATGTTTACATAAGCATTAGTGTATGTTATATTGCATGCAAGGCAATCTACAAGTGAGCTTCGAAATTTGATGTGTTTATATGATGGTAAGATAACCTGATCATGTGGTGGAATGATAGGTTGCAAGCTGGTATTGTTGAAGCATACTAGTCTTATGCCAACTGTTTAACTCCAGTATTAACGTGGATTAAGTCATGTTCCCGTTCGTCCCCTTTTTCGTGCTACCACATGTCTTCTGCAAAGAATGCGGTCTAGTTAGTTGCAAACCTCTTTCCTTCTGCACACCAAATAGAGGGGCCACGATGAGGGTTCCATGGTCCTGGATTAAAGCCCGTCATCCGGTCAAGGGGCATGGGTGTTTTCGGTTGGGACCGAGAGGGGGCCACCCCTTAGAGCGCGCGATATAAATTTGATCCCATGCTACTTGAGGTTGTGGCCTCCCCGTCTTAGAGTTTTTCTTGAACGTTGCCTAGGGTGATTCCTGGCAGCGGGATGTGGAATGGGTGTGTAATGGTTGGATGTGTTTCTTCTAAAATACCGTAAACGGAACTAGTCCTTTGTGACTACAAAAATCCGTTGGCTGTGGGTAAAGAGTACAAACTCTACAGAGTCAAAACCATTCGAGAAACCGTGTCCATGGTCAAGGACTATGATCAACATATCAATGTCAGTGTCAGTGTCAGTCTCAACGTCCGTCTCAGCATTAGTCTCAGTGTCAGTCTCAGTGACAATCTCCGGTGAATAAACATGAGTGGTAAACCCGGCTGAATGTTATACCTGTGAATGGACTAACCAGTTTATTATTACGTACTAAGTATTTCCTTGGGATGATTTAAATTCATGAGCTATTTGAATTCGAATGGTGAAATATAAGCCCTTTATGTGATGTCGCTCAGACGTCCACCGTGGCATTCTTGTTATTTACTTTTGATATAAGCCCTTTATGTGATGTCGCTCAGACGTCCGACTGTGGCATTCTCGTTATTTACTTTTGACATAAGCCCTTTATGTGATGTCGCTCAGACGTCCGACTGTGGCATTCTCGTTATTTAATTTTGATATAAGCCCTTTATGTGATGTCGCTCAGACGTCAGACTGTGACATCCATGTTATTTACTTTTATTATAAGTGTCGTGGAATTGTCACGTCAGATGTCCTAGTGAAAGGACCTAATCGTGGAGCCATCGCAACTAGGAAGCTTGAAGGGGTTAATTGGGACAAGAGACACAAGAGGTTTATACTAGTTCGGCCCCTTATGATGAAGGTAAGGCCTACGTCTAGTTGGGTTGGTATTGCTTGATGTTTCGATGACCAGGGAGCGAGATACGCTATGCCCGGTTCTCGATGAGTTGTTTCTTACCCTTAACCACCAGTGGGTCACCCCCTTAGATACACGAGTTGGCGCCTGCGGCTTACACGGGTTGGCGCCTGCGGCTTACAGAGTCCCGGCCGGCTTATCACAGTGTCCGGCTTGGTGACTAGTTAAATCTACCTTACAATACAAGTCATGCCATTGTGGCGGTTTACTACAACAGGCCTCCAGTCGCCGGTGGGCTTTAGGCCCTCCATTGAACCGCCATCTTCATGCTGGGTCTTGGGCTTCTTTCTGGTGAGTCCTCCTTTGCGTAACCCGGCCCCTCCTGGGCGGCTTACACAAATAGTTATATCCCCAACATTAGGCCCCAGATTGATTTGAACCGCCTTCTTCATGTCAATCTTATCATACCTTTAAAAAATAAAAACTTCAGCCTTCTGCTTGTGTAAAGGTTTTTTAACCCGCCATGACGTCATCTTCTGGATCCATGTTAGCCCATCATGACGTCATCCATAGTTAAATTCATTTTTTACTCCGCCGTATCTTCCAACGGATCTTTGTCTTTACTGACCATTCCGAAAACCGAGGCGTCGGAGTCATTGGATAATGATGCCTTGCCTCCTCGTTTCTCGCGCCTTCCCAGTCAGCCTTTCCTTATAAATAGGCATGACCTAGGTCTTTTTCATTCTCCTCCTTCGGCCGTCTTCCTCCTCTCGCTGTTTCACTGCCGCTCGAGCTCCGCCGCCGCCGCCGTTGCGGATCTCCTCATCCTCACCAACTCAGGCTGACTCACCCTGACTTGACCAAAAACACGCGATGGATCTCCGCTGCAACTCTGCATCTGTAAGTTCCCTTCTTCTTGTTCCTCAGATCCGCATTAGAACCTTCGAGTTTTTCGGTGTTCTTCATTGCTTGTCAGGGACCCTTCACAGATTTCTTTACCACCGCTGTTTTTCGATCTTTAAGATGATACAAAACTTGATACGGTAGCTATTTCGCCTCCGTTCCGAATGCAAACAGATCTCCTTTTGTCGCACAGAGGTCCCATTCAAGGCCTTGAGCTTCATTGGCGCCAGTTCTAGGTCTAAATTTTTTTCTTTCTGTGCACCCGTTTGATCCAAAATAATATCTGCAGCCTGCGAAACTTGTTTCTGTTAAGCCCTTTTAACACTGGCAACTCTCATTTCCAGCTTAAGATAGACATTGTTAATTGATAGCCTTGCCAGCTCCTGGCAACTTTTAAATGTCTTTTGACTGTTACTGATTCTCACAACGGTTTTAGGCAACCAGATATGGTTAACCATATGTCATTAGGCCCCTTCTTAAGCCGCCATCTTGATCAAACTTAACATGCTTCCTTCCGGGTTAAATTTAAACCGGAACCTCTTTTTTTGTCATACGCTTCAATTTACGTAATGGCACCCAAAGCTCCTAAAGCTCCCGTGACCTGCAACTGGGTTAAGTCCACTGTTACAGAGAGCATCTTGGCTGATTTCGTGAAATCCGGCCATCTGCCCAAGAAGGAGATCATGTCTTATCATGCTCCTAACCCGTCAGAGGAGAAGCCTCTCCCCAAAAAAGGGGAGGTAATCGTGTTTACCAATCACATGAACCGGGGCTTTGCTCCGCCCGGTTCGAAATTCTTCAGGGATGTTTTGCATTTCTTTGATCTCAGACCCCAAGATATCGGACCCAATTCCGTGTCAAACATCTGCAACTTCCAAGTCTTCTGCGAAGTGTATCTTGGAGAAGATCCCAATATACTTCTATTTAGAGAGCTGTTTTACTTAAACCGGCAGAATGAACGTGCCAATGGGCCCAGTCTTGAACTCGGTGGCATCTCAATTCAGCGGCGAAGAGACTGCCTTTTCCCTTATGATGAACTGCTGAGTCATCCAAAGGATTGGAACCAGACGTGGTTCTACTGCCAGGATACCTCTCCGGCTGAGGAAAACCCTCTGCCCGGTTTCCGCACTCTGCGCCTTGAGTCGAACCACCCGCTGCCAGATAAATTAACTGTTGTTGAATGTCTGCCACTCGCTCCCACCATTAGAAGAATCAAGGCTCTTCTGGGAAATGGCTTGGACGGCATCAACTTAGTCCGAGTCTGGGTTACCTGGCGAGTGCTTCCGTTAAGCCGCCGACCCAGCTTAATGTGCACGTACTCCGGTGAAAAGGACGAACCAATGCGTCCTAGCCCCGATGACTTACCAGAAGACATGGTGGAAGCCACGACCCAATCGTTGTTGAAAGAAGGCACGGTGATAAGTAATGCCTTTGGCTTACTTCTCTTCTGCAAGAAGAACCCGGCCCCTGCTGTGAGTCACCAACCTCTGATGAATACTCTTACTATATTATGTCTTGCCTTTACTCATAATCTGTAATCATTTTTCACAAGCCGATGATAACTTCTGGAAGGTCAAATATAACCATGAAGCAGCCAAACAAGCCAGAGCGGCCAAAAGAGCTGAAAGGAAAACCGCCAAAGCAGGAATTTCAAGAAAGAAGAAACCAAGCACTTCAGATTTACTCAAATTGGATGACAGTTCTGATGAAGAAGAGGTAATCCTTTAACTCTCCTGACTCCTTTGTCATTATTTTATTAACACTCTATCTTTTCAGGAGGATACGGGGAACAACCAAGCAGTGGACGAAGAGGTAACTATAATCTCCTCCGACTCAGAGCCTTTGCCAAAGCAAAAACTCCGAAGGGTGACCCGGAAAGTAATATTTTCACATCCTCTTGCTTATCAAGATCCTCAATTTCTTTTGAAGCAACAACAGTTTGAAAGCCGGAGGCAGACCCGGAACAGCAAGGATGTAGAGCTTTCCTCCGGTTTACCTGACGTAACCAGGAAGCATCGGACTGAGGTTATCTCTGATTTATGTTGTCATTTTCCTTTGGCGGGTTTATTTCGCCAACCTCTCAATTCATCTGACTCTAATTATCAGGATACCTCTCCTTCCTCCGGCGAGTCTATGCAATCTAACATGCCGACTTTCAAAACTGCCCCCGGGTAACATATTTTTGCTTACCTTATGTTCTTTCTCTTACCCATGCTTTTGTACTCATCCTTCTGTTTTTATCTATAGCATGCAAGCGAAACCCAGTAAGAAGGCAAGAAAAAGTAAGCCGTCCCGAGACCCGGTCGTGACTGAACCGGAGCTTGGCGCGACTGCTCCTGATAGTTCTACCCACCAACCGCCACCTGAACCGACCCATGACATTCCAGCACCAACCTCTGATCCACCCACCGAAGATACTCTCAATAATTCTGATAACCCGGAAGCTCCTAGCCCGGTCAAGACAACTGACCCGGACGTTGAGATTCTGAAGACTCACTTTGTTGAGCCGGGGCGACCCACTGTCCTTGCCAAGTGCTCTGCTAAGGAGGAACTTCTGGAACGCCAAAAGGCCAAGCTAGATATTGCTGATTATACCCATTTAAGTATTGGAGATATAGTCTCTGGCTATCTCAACCAAGTACATAGCAGCCGTGACTTGGAAATTGGCATGGTGAAGCAAATACAACAAAAATCTGAGGTACGACTTATGCCTCCTTTCTGAATCATACTTACTGTATCAGCCCCAAGTCTATTGCTTATGAATAAATATGCTATAGACTTTAGAAAATTGCTTAACACTGATTTATTCGGCTTTTGAAAAAAAAATCTAACCTGGTTATTACATGATACTTTAAACTTGCAATACACATTAGCCCCCAAGTGTCAAGTATCTTTGCTTGCAAAGTGCTTGAGACTTAATTTTCATGAGCCGGCAAAATAAAAAAATTCTTCAACACACATTAGCCCCCAAGTGTCAAGTATCTTTGCTTGGAAAGTGCTTGAGACTTAATGTTAATTTACCATGATTCTAATCATAACTCGGTCTTAATTCAGGCCACCATAATTCAATTTGAGTCGGAGATGACTAACCTGAAGAGCTGCCTAGCCGCCCAAGAACTTGAAATTCAAAAGGCCAACTGTAAGTTTGAATTCAGTATCTTTGAACAAGAAAAACTGAAGCAGAATTTTGAGTCAGAGAAGAAAATCTAGGCTGATGAAAAGGCTTCCCTGGTAACCCGGGCTGAGACAGCAGAGGCATTACTTGCAGAAGCAACGTCGGAGCTGTCCGACTTAAAACACCAGATATCCCAAATGGTCTCAGCAATGTTTGGTAAGTTACCCACATAAACTTTAGACCTTGCCAACCTCCTTTCAATGATTACTTCAAACGTCAGCTCCGGCTCACCTTATGTTGTAATAATACAGGCCCCAGGAGCACAAACCTCAAGCAGAACACGCTGATCAAGCTGAAGGCAGTCTATACTCTTGTAGAACAGCTCTACACCGGGTCACAACGTGCTTTGGCTGTTGTATCTTTATCAAATGACGTTCCTCACCTTCTGCAAGACGTGCTGAAACGGCTTGCTTTACTACCTCAGCGGGTCCAAGAGCTAAGGCGGGCGTCCGCAAGAGCCGGGGCTATATCCGTGTTGAGCCGGGCAAAAGCATGGCTTCCAGAACTTGACCCGGACGACCTCGCTCTTGGATACCCAAGTTTGAAGGAAGACAGAACTGAATTTGACAACCATGATTTCACCGCCTGTGTCAAAGACATATGCCCCATGGCTACTCTTATCGGGAACGATACTGATCTCACCAAATGTCAACCAGGCTATGACAGTGTGAACAGAAGAATCCCAACCCCTTCTTATGATGAAGTCAGCCTGATCCCTCCAATTTGTAAGCATACCTTTGCCCCTGAAGTGGACCCAGCCGGTTTAATTGATGATGAAGCCGAGTTTGAAGCTTTGAGCGACATTGACTGGGCCTCATCAACTTTCCAGGACAAAACAGCCGACGGAGGCGCGGAGAAGGATAACTCGGAGCCTTCAAGCCCCCCAAAGGAGTGAGCCACCGGGCGTCTTATAACTTTGCAAAAAAATGCTTCATTATTCAGACTTGGGGAGTCTTGTAATAGAGTAGAAAAAACCTCTCAATTTTGTCATGCCTTCGCGCATGTTTATGGCGCTTTAATGCTTTCATAAGCCGCCATCGCTATATACTTCTAGCTTATATTGATCTTTTATTTCCTTGACATGAAATTTGCCTATCTTATCCTGCATATAAAATAAACAAGAATTCCTTTGGCGATTTATCGCATCAGGGGTCACATAAAATTTGACAACCCAGAATACGAACCAAAACATCATATAAAGGCCAGGTTAGGATTATATTTGTTTAAACATAATCATAATGATATATCTGCAGTATCTTTGATGATCTCTCCTGCTTATGCGAGTAAATCCGACTTCTGAAGGTTGGAACATATAATACTCATCTGGTACTTAACAACCTCGGGTGATTTATACTAAGCCGGAAGAGCAAAAACAACCATCTCACAGTGTTGCCAGGAAAGTCTCGAGATAATCAAATAACTATGCTTATGAAGGATGATAGATAATATAAAGGCCTCTGATTCGAATACGATCAGTAAACCGTTCCAAAGGGGTTAAGCTAAGATTCGAATTCGATCATATAGCGCCCAGTGGCTTTGGTGATGCCAATCAAGTGGGTTCGACAGCTATGTTCTCTTTGGTTCGAATACAACCTATGTTTGAACAGGAAGCCCCCAAGTGACCATAAAAGTTGTTTAATGATGCTGATTCGAATATGATCCACGTCAGACCCAAAGGGGTTAAGCTATGCTTCAAATATGATCAAGAAGCCCCCAAGTGGGTTTGGCAGTATGCCAATCAAGTGGGTATCGACAGCTATGTTCTCTTTGGTTCGAATACGACCTACTCCCTCCGTCCGAAAATACTTGTCATCAAAATGAATAAAAGGGGATGTATCTAGATGTATTTTAGTTCTAGATACATTCCTTTTTGTCCATTTTGATGACAAGTTTTTTCGGACGGAGGGAGTATGTTTGAACAGGAAGCCCCCAAGTGACCATGGCTAGATTTAGATATGATCATAAGCCGGACCAAAGGTAAAGTCGGATTCAGATATAATCCGCTCCCTGTTGGTTGTTTTCCACCATCTGATAAAAAAGACATATAAACTTTTAAGGGTGAAAAAAGGACAGAGGTCCTGCTTTATTGCTTTATATAATATGTACATCATCAAAATATATACATCCTGAGAGCCGGTGGCTTAAGTATAGTAAGGCCGAAGATGGGCTATATTCCACGGCCGGCGGGTTTCCTCCTCCGACTTACGTGAGTCCTTATGCTCTCGAATGTCAATGAGGTAGTATGACCCGTTGTTCAGATTCTTGCTGACCACAAAGGGTCCTTCCCAAGGAGGGGATAGCTTGTGCATATCAGACTGATCCTGGATGAGCCGGAGCACTAAGTCACCTTCCTGAAAGGTGCTGCTTCTGACCCGGCGGCTGTGATAGCGACGAAGGTCTTGCTGCTAAATTGCTGAGCGGGCTATTGCCAAGTCTCGCTCCTCATCCAACAAGTCAAGTGCCTCCTGACGAGCTTTTTCATTATCAGCTTCAACGTAAGCCGCCACACGGGGTGAATCATGCCGGATGTCACTTGGCAGGATTGCCTCTGCCCCATAGACCATGAAGAAAGGTGTATAACCTGTGGATCTATTAGGCTAGTGTTGATGCTCCACAGGACAGAAGGTAACTCCTCCACCCAACAACCCGGAGTTCGCTGTAAGGGGACCAAGAGCCATGGTTTGATACCCCTCAGGATCTCCTGATTAGCTCTTTCTGCTTGACCATTGGATTGAGGATGAGCAACAGCCGAAATGTCAAGCCGGATATGTTCTCATTGACAGAACTCTTCCATGGCACCCTTGGAGAGATTAGTGCCATTATCAGTTATGATGTTGTGTGGAAAACCAAAACGAAAGATCACCTTTTTGATGAACTGAACTGCTGTGGCTGCATCACACTGACTGACCGGTTCTGCCTCAACCCACTTTGTGAATTTGTCCACTACCACCAGGAGGTGTGTCTTTTTATCCTTAGACCTCTTAAAAGGTCCCACCATGTCAAGCCCCCAGACTGCAAACGTCCAAGTAATCGGAATCTTCCTCAACTCTTGAGCCGGCACATGAGCTCGCCGTGAGAATTTTTGACATCCGTCACATTTGCTGACAAGATCCTCTGATCAGCATGGGCCGTTAGCCAATAAAAACCATGACAGAAAGCCTTGGCCACAAGGGATTTTGAGCCGGCATGATGACCACAATCTCCTTCATGGATCTCTCGAAGTATCTCTTGACCCTCCGTAGGCGACACACAACGCTGGAATGCCCCTGTGACACTGAGGTGATGTAACTCGCCATTAACAATTGTCATGGATTTGGACCGCCTTACGATTTGTCTTGCCAAAGTCTCATCCTCAGGCAACTCTCCCCGGGTCATATAAGCCAAGTATGGCAATGTCCAATCCGGGATGATGTGAAGCGCGGCCACCAACTGTGCCTCCGGGTCCGGCACTGCCAGTTCTTCCTCTGTAGGTATCTTGACAGAAGGGTTATGCAAAACATCGAGAAAAGGTGTTAGGCGGCACCAGCTTACGTTGAGATCCCAACCGGCTCAACGCATCAGCCGCCTCATTCTTTCTTTGATCAACGTGCTCCACTTGATACCCTTTGAAGTGCCCAGCCACGTCATCTACTTCACGATGGTAAACCTCCATAAGGGGATCCTTAGAGTCCCACTTGCCTGATACCTATTGAGCCACGAGATCAAAGTCGCCCAAACATCTTACCCGGCCCAAACTCATCTCTTTGGCCATCCGGAGACCATGGAGCAAGGCCTCGTACTCAGCTGCATTGTTAGTACAGGGGAACATAAGCCGGAGCACATAACGAAATTTGTCACCTCGAGGAGAGGTTAAAACAACTCCAGCCCCCGAGCCTTCTAACTGCCTGGACCCATCGAAGTGGATTGTCCAATATGTATTATCTGGCTTCTCCTCAGGTGCCTGCAACTCTGTCCAATCATTGATAAAGTCCACCAAGACTTGAGACTTAATGGCAGTACGTGGCATATACTTCAAACCATAAGGCCCAAGCTCAATAGCCCATTTGGCGATTCTTCCTGTGGCCTCCCTGTTCTGAATGATGTCTCCCAAAGGGGCAGAACTTACCACCATTATAGGATGACTTTGGAAGTACTATTTCAGCTTCCGGTTTGCCATGAACACGCCATAAACAAGTTTCAGCCAATGTGGATATCTTTGTTTAGACTCAGTGAGCACCTCGCTGATGTAGTAAACCGGCCGTTGAACCGGATGCTCCTTGCCTGCCTCCTTACGCTCCACCATGATGGCAACACTGACAGCTCGTGAGTTAGCAGCCACATACAACAACATCGGTTCTCTATCAATGGGAGCCGCAAGGACCGGTGGCTCAGACAACTGCCTCTTTAAATCTTCAAAGGCAGTGTTAGAAGCATCACTCCAGACAAAGGTGTCTGTCATCTTCATCATTTGATACAGCGGCAGGGCCTTCTCACCTAACCGGCTTATGAACCGGCTCAAAGCAGCAACACGACCCGCCAGTTGCTGAACATCATTGATGCACGCCGGTTTAGCCAGAGAGGTAATTGCCTTGATCTTCTCCGGATTAGCTTCAATGCCCCTGTTTGAAACCAAGAAACCCAAAAGCTTGCCTGCAGGTACACCAAATACACACTTCTCCGGGTTAAGCATCATTTTATAAACCCGGAGATTATCAAAGGTCTCCTTTAGATCAGATATCAAGGTTTCTTTCTCCTTGTACTTCACCACTATATCATCCACATAAGCATGAACGTTGCGCCCAATTTGATCATGGAGACAGTTCTGCAGACATCGCTGATAAGTCGCCTGAGCACTCTTTAGCCCAAATGGCATATATACATAACAGAAGGCTCCAAACGGAGTGATGAAAGATGTCTTCTCCTGATCCTTAACTGCCATCTTGATTTGATGATAACCAGAGTAAGCATCCAAAAAGCTTAAACGCTCACAACCCGCCATAGCATCAATGATCTGATCAATATGGGGGAGAGCAAAGGGATCAGCCGGACAAGCTTTATTTAAGTCTGTGTAATCCACACACATCCGCCAGGTGCCGTTCTTCTTGAGCACGAGCACCGGGTTAGCCAACTACTCCGGGTGAAAAACTTCAACAATAAACCCGGCGGCCAAGAGCCGGGCGACTTCCTCTCCAATAGCTTGTCGCCTCTCTTCGTTGAATCGTCGAAGAAACTGCCTGACTGGCTTATACTTTGGATCAATATTAAGGGTGTGCTCAGCGAGTTCTCTTGGTACACCTGACATGTCAGAAGGTTACCATGCAAAGATGTCCCGGTCCTCACGGATGAACTCGATGAGCGCGCCTTCTTATTTCGGATCCAAATTTGCATCAATACTGAACTGCTTAGACGAATCACCCAGGTTGAAATCCACAAGCTTGGTTTCAGCTGCCGATTTAAACTTCATCCCTGGGTCATGCTCGGTGGTTGGATTTTTCAGAGAGGTCATATCTGTAGGGTCAACGTTGTTTTGATAAAACTTTAGTTCCTCTGCTGCGCAAACAGACTCAGCATAAGCCGCGTCGCCCTCCTCACATTCCAGAGCTACCTTCCGACTTCCATGCACGGTGATGGCACCTTTGTGACCCGTCATCTTAAGCTGTAAGTAAACATAGCACGGCCGTGCCATGAACTTGGCATAAGCCAGCCGCCCAAACAGAGCATGATATGGACTTCTGATTTTGACCACTTCAAAGGTTAATTTTTCAGCTCTGGAGTCATACTCGTCTCCAAAGGCCACTTCCAGTTTGATCTTACCAACTGGGTACGCCGACTTGCCAGGGACCACTCCATGAAAAACGGTGTTGGACGTATTCAAATTCTTATCAGTTAACCCCATGCGTTGGAAGGTCTCATAATAGAGGATATTGATGCTGCTACCTCCATCCATGAGTACCTTAGTAAATTTATAGCCACCAACCTGAGGTGCTACTACCAAGGCTAACTGACCTGGATTATCAACCCGGATGGGGTGATCTTCCCTGCTCCACACAATGGGCTGTTCTGACCATCTTAAGTAACGAGGAACCGTCGGCTCAATAGAATTTACAGCCCTCTTATGAACCTTTTGGTCACGTTTGCACAAGCTAGTGGTAAACACATGATACTGCCCAACATTCAGCTGCTTCGGATGGCTTTGATAACCCGATTGCTGCTGCTGTTGTTCCCCTTGACCAGATTGCTGTTTATTATGACAACCCTGATGTCCCTGAAAACCAGAACTGGAACCGCCACCCGGACCATGAGAACCGCCAGCTCCTGAGCCTCCGCCCGACTCATGATTGCCACCAAATGTGTTAGAATTCTTAAAAGCCTTCATGATCGCATAGTCTTTCCATAAGTGGGTGGCGGGTCGTTCCCGGGTGCCGTGTTTAGGGCGTGGCTCATTGAGTAACTGCTCAAGATATGGGCCTGACCCGCCATATCGGGGCGGCTTGCCCTTACGCCTCTGTGCATTGGCATTGGCTACAAACTCCGGGTTACCCTCGGCCTTACGCTTGTTGCCGCGTTGATTCGTCGAGTTATGCTGCTGTCCTTTTCCCTTGCCGTTCTTCTTTCCCTCCCCCTTCTTTTCCTCATCAGACGCGGGGTCCTTGGTACTATCAGAATCGGCGTATTTAACTAAAGCGGCCATCAGCATACCCATATTGTTGCAATCACGCTTAAGACGCCCCAGCTTCTATCTCAGCGGCTCAAAGCGACAATTCTTTTCCAACATAAGGACTGCAGAGCCAGCATCCATCTTGTCAGATGAATGTATTATCTCCTTAACCCGGCGCACCCAGTGAGTCGTGGACTCACCCTTCTCATGCTTACAATTCGTTAAATCCACAATCGACATGGATTGCTTGCAAGTGTCCTTGAAGTTCTGGATGAAGCGGGCTTTTAGCTTTGCCCATGAATCAATGGAATTGGGGGGCAGGCCCTTTAACCAGAACCGGGCCGTTCCATCTAACATCATTGTTAAATACTTAGCCATTGCTGCATCACTGACCTCCAACAACTCCATGGCCATCTCATAGCTCTCGATCCACGCTCCTGGCTGTAAGTCGGCCGTGTAATTCGGCACCTTTCGAGGCCCCTTGAAGTTCTTCGGAAGGCGTACATTACGTAGAGCCGGCACCAAACAAGGAACGCCGCCGGTTCTAGTGGCCACCCCGTCTCAACGGAAGCCATTGGATACTCCGGGTAATCTTGATGAGCCGTCTGTTGAGCCGCTTGCTGAGCCGCCCGCTCGTCCTCCTGGCGTACCCGATCTTGCACCGGGTTATAGCCACCGGGCGGATTCCGGCGCTGGGCATTGCTCGACAAAGCTTCTGACTCCATGTGCCTGCTGTAACTCAGGCTCCGGTTTTGACGAGGTGGTGCTAACCAAGGCGGAGGAGTTGAGTGAATCTATTCCCGACTATAAGAATAAGTCTCTTGCTGAGCCAGGGCCGTCTGGACAAGTTCCATGATCCTCCGGGTCTCCACCGCTGTTGGATCATCACCGTCCACTGGGAGAGCCGCCAGACACGCTGATGCTGCAATTAAATTCTCCATGGGGTTGGAAAAGTGACCCGGCGGTACCGGCACATAATGAGGCGGCGCCATGTTTCAACGAGGAGTTACCATCTCCCGAGGCTGAACCGGTCCTCCTGTTCCGGCTGTCATAAACTGATTTGCATCTGGCGAGTTACTAGGGCCGGCTCCGGGTGTAGCAAACAGAACCCGAGGGTCATAAGTCGGAGGCAAACGGGACTGAGTTTTCTGGTGCCTCCTTCTCATCACCTCATTAGATGCGTTCAGGCTCATCGTAAGTTGGAAAGCCTCTGACTGGAGCTGCTGCGCCCGTGCATACAAAGCCACCCATTCCATGGCTAACCTGGTATCCTCAGCCGCTAAGGTCTCCTTGGCCCTAGCTATTTCTTCACGCACCCGCGCCACCTCTGCATCATGCTCATCTTTATTCGCAGGAATAACCGTGGCGGTTAACATGACCGTAAGCTTATCCATGAGATCTATCAGCACTTGAGCCGGCAGGCGCACAAGGCCTCCTGCCTTGGCTGCCCCTATCCCGGACGTAATTGCTGCAGCGGCTGTAGAATTTTGGTCGGGCTGAGTCCCAGCCATGAAAACTCCTGCCCAATTTGGCGACTCATAGGGGTCCGGAATACTGGAGCCATCGGAACAGCCCCCAAGCACGCCATCTTGCACTTGATACAGCGAATCTGTTGAGCTGGCGGACGAATCACCGTCAGAGAGAACGGCCGTCTCACCACCACCTTCAGATCCTTCAGAAAGTTCTTCTGCATGGATGCAGCCCACAAAAACACGCTTCGCGCCGGGTGGAGCTCGTACGGGTTTCGCACGCTGAGCCGTCTTGACGAGGTCGGTGCAGTTGTCCGGCTCAGGGCCCGGCTCACCAATCCGGCCGATGAAGACATGGATTCCGCCGAAGGGGACCTGGTATCCATACTCAATTGAGCCAGCGTCGGGGCCCCAGCCTTCATCGTCGATGTAGATCTTGCCACGACGACTCTTGGTCATCTGGCCTACTGCGTATCCCTTGAGCCCCTCGAAGTTGCCCTTCAAGAACTCAAATCCACCGTGCGCTGGCCCCAAGGTGGGCGCCAACTGTCGTGGAATTGTCATGTCAGATGTCCTAGTGAAAGGACTTAATCATGGAGCCATCGCAACTAGGAAGCTTGAAGGGGTTAATTGGGACAAGAGACACGAGAGGTTTATACTAGTTCGGCCCCTTATGATGAAGGTAAGGCCTACGTCTAGTTGGGTTGGTATTGCTTGATGTTTCGATGACCAGGGAGCGAGATACGCTATGCCCGGTTCTCGATGAGTTGTTTCTTACCCTTAACCACCAGCGGGTCACCCCCTTATATACACGGGTTGGCGCCCTGCGGCTTACAGAGTCCCGGCCGGCTTATAACAGTGTCCGGCTCGGTGACTAGTTAAATCTACCTTACAATACAAGTCATGCCATTGTGGCGGTTTACTACAACAGGCCTCCAGTCGCCGGTGGGCTTTAGGCCCTCCATTGAATCGCCATCCTCATGCTGGGTCTTGGGCTTGTTTCTGATGAGTCCTCCTTTGCGTAACCCGGCCCCTCCTGGGCGGCTTACACAAATAGTTATATCCCCAACAATAAGCCCTTTTCGAGATGTCGCTTAGACGTCCGACTGTGGCACACACTGCCATTTACATTTCAATATAAGCCCTTTATGTGGTGTCGCTCTGACGCCCGACTGCGGCACGCTAATTTATTTTTACCTTTCGAGGCGTCACTTCAGACACCCGATCGGTCTTCAGTTATTTTATTGGGATTTCGGGAGGACTACCGCCTGACTTCCTTCTTATTTAACATGCCGTGCAAATTTATTATTTGAGTGTGCATTACTAGTCTGCTCATGTGCATCATGTTTGCATTTGTTATATCTTATGTCCAAACTGTATTCGAGTACATTCAAAGTACTCACCTGGCTTGTTGATTTGGCCAGATATTGACGAAGGCGATCTTATGGATGAAGAGTACGATAGCGAGTCTGACGCCTAGAGGAGTCCCAGTCAGTCCCGTGCGATCCTGGAATTGGTCACTTGTATCATATACGCTTCCGCTACCCAAATAAAATCATCGAGCCTCACTCCGGCGCTCGATGAGCTGTAAGATTTAGGAGTCATGTCACCCACGTCACTGTGACATATCCACCACCACTTTTATTACGAGTCAGTAGTTATGCTACCATACCCCTTGTGTCATCTCTGCCTTTATGTATAATATCGGTGTGCTTGTAATAAATTGTTGAGCAGCCTCAGCTAAACCTTGTATAATATTTAGTACTTCTGGATTTCTGTATCAAGGATTTGTCTACTAGTAAGGAAGATTTTCCTATACTGGTATGATAAAATGGTCGATTTTTCAATAAATATTTTATTGGAAAATCGGTCCTGACAGTCAGCTCCTGGATCTGTGGGGCATACCCACAACTTCTCTTCTGGCCAACTGCTGTCCTCTTGATAGTCTCTACTATGAGGCTCATGACCTTGAACTTCTGTGGCACATCAAATATGTGTAGCAAGTTTATTGCATGGCCTCTGATCATGTTATGATCTCCTGACTTGGGCAAAAGTGTATGCCTAAGGATCCAGTTGATCATTGGCAGTCCTGACAGAAGGAAATGGACAGACCCAAACTTGTGAGTCTCAAGAGCATCATCTGGTATCTCCTTATACATGTGTGCCATTGAGTTGTGATCCATTTTCTTCTTGGCATAGACATCCAAGTCATCAGCTTTCTCCTTTGGTGCATTGATCAGATTTGCCCATTCTTCAATAGTTGATTGGTACCTTGTACCTTTAGACATCCAAACTATTCTGCCATCAGGATAAAAGTGAGCCGTGGAGTAGAATTGCATTATGAGCTCATCATTCCACTTTGTGAACTTCTGTCCAACAAAGTCATCAACTCCACAACCCTTGAAATTGTCAAACACACCTGGGTAGTGTTCCTCATTCTCCTTCATGTATTTCCAGCCCACCCACCTCATGTCACAAACTATAGGTTTCTTATCCAGCAGCACAGTCTCATAGAAATCCTGCTGTTCCTTAGTGTGGAACCTGTTGTCAACAGTAGTCCATCTCCTGATTGCATAAGGATCAGACAACCTCCACTGTCTGAGTCCAGCATCCTTCCTCGGCTTCATGTTCTTAGACATAGGATGAGCATCATTGTGGTCTGGAATCTTTGGCTTCAACTTTCTCAAGATATGCTCTTCATCATCTTCCTCTTCAGCAACAACTTCAGGCACTGGGGCCTTGTTCTTCTCAGCAACTGGTATGTTCCTGGTATTCCTCTTAGGTGCAGTCTTGGGCTTGGAGGCAGCTTTGGGTGCTTCTTTGGGTTTTGATGATGCAGCCCCTGACCTAATAGCATCACCCATAAGCTTTTGTGCCTTGGGTGCTGGTGCAGCAACCTCTTCTTCCTCTTCCTCTTCCATCATGGAAGGCTGTCCAACAACTCTGGCCATGGTCTTCTTGACCCTTTCCTTCCTCTTATTCCCTTCTGCAACAGCCTCTTTGGGATCAGATTTCTTAGGAACTTGAGTTGATGCTCTAACTTTCAGCATAGGTGTCCTCTTGGTAGGGACCTTCCTGTTTAGTCCTGGCTTGGTGACTGCAGCTGTGCCAAATTCTTTCTTGAGCACTTTCTTCTTGGAAGTGGCCTCATCCTCAACTGCCACATAGTCTTCATCCTCAGAGTCTGAAGTTCTCTTCTTTCTGGCCCTGGTGGCAGCTTTGGGCAAGTTGCTTGGGGTGCTCCTACTGCCTTCAGCTGAGGTGCTAGAGGGACTAGTGCCCTCACTCATGTGAATCTGCTCCTCTGGCTGGTTCTGGCTGTCACTTTGATCAGACATACTGCCAACACTGACTGCTGGCCATGTGAATAGATGTAGATGAGGTAGATAGGATGAGCATCACAAAATATAGAGGTTTTTGCAAAAGAATGATTCACAAACTTAGTTTTAGTTTCCCATAGAAAGCATTTTGGATCAACCAATTTGTGAACTCGGTGATACCGAAGCAGCTTTTGGAACCTAAACTAGTGTACTCGGTCAGACCGAGTCACAGTTCGGTGGCACCGAGACTGCTAGGGTTTCACAAAGTCCTGAACTCGGTCACACCGATTTGCAATTCTCGGTCAGACCAAGAATCACTTGTGCAATGGCCTCAGCCGAATCAGTGGAACCGAGTTCTACAACTCAGTGGGTCCGAGATGGTTTTGGCGGAAACCTAACCCTAAATTTCCAATTCACTTCTAATATATGGATTGTTTTGACTGGATAGAATCGTTTCAATCGTGGCAAGAATCATGATGAACACAATGTGCTAGGAATCAGACAGGGATAACACTGTGATCGAGTCTATACCCTAGCTTGGCGATGAACTTGCTACGGCGGCAACGGCGGGGTTGAATTCCGTTGACATTGGCGGAGACCAGCGACAGGAGGCGGCTGGCGGTGAGGACGAAGATCCGGAGACCCTGGAGGCAGAGCGAGCTATGCGCGGGCGAAGGGGTTTGGAGAAAGTTTCCAAATTTTTGCCCGTGAGTATATATAGCCCGACCCTGTCGGTGTGACCGAGTGGAACAACTCGGTGGCACCGAGATGCATAATTGTTGACAGTTACAGCAACTCGGTGTGACCGAAATGTTCAAATTGGTTGCACCGAGATTGAAAACCTATATCGACTTAGTGATCTCGGTATGACCGAAATGGAAGAATCGGTCAGACCGAAACGCACAAAGAAGTTTTGGAAGTTTAAGTCTATGACGAATCGGGGACTCCGAGTGCTCCTCACACAGAGTGGTTCAAATCTGACTTGATCAAATTTTGTGATGTAGCATGAATAGAGTTTGAGACAAGAAAAGCATAGATAGCTAGAGAAGGTTCTTAGGCATTCTTGTTCATCCACTTGGCAAAATAAAAAGAAGCCAATCAATCAAAGCAACAAGTGGATGTCCTCGAATGAGTTAAATATGCAACCAACATGCTCACACAATAAAATGGCAAATTAAATATGTGGCAAAGCATGCACAACCAATTCTAGCATCTGTCAAACAATTGGCGATGACTAGGTCATCTATATATGAGTATATTGACTTAGGAGTCAAATGAGAACATTTGATCATAGGTCATACTCATCGTTTAAGCTCAAGTGGGGTTACCACTTTTACATAATGCATTGATGTGTTCACACCATTAGAGTTGCTTTGACTCAATTCTTAGAGTTAATCCCCCCCTAGATGTGAGATCCCCCCATAGAGGGATGAACTAACCTTGGGTTTTGTCGATGATGACTTCATGTAGGTGTTGAAGATGTGGATGCTCAATGTTGATGGAGATCATTTGGAGCAATCCTTTGGAGTGAGTTGCACTTTCAATACCTACGCGGGTTAGTCCCACAAGGAACAAACAAGTATATCCACAGACATAGAGTGATGCACACACAAGATGATGTCCATGAAAGCATTAGGTTACCTTGTCCCTTGTCTTACCAACAAGAGAGTTTGTGACTCCTTGAACTAGTGCAAGATGTGGAAGTTGATTGCACTTGTTGCTGCCAAAAAGATATGAGTGAAGTATGTTGGCGGAGTCACCCTCAAGAACTCTCTAGTTCTTCTTCTTCGGGATCCACATCATGTTGATGGGAATCCTTGGAGTTGTAGTCGTACTTGATGAAGTAGAACTTGACGTAGTCTTGGGAACTCACTTGACCAAGGCCTTAGGAGCTTCTTCAAATGCATCAATCTCCTCTTGAAGCTTGTCCTTGCCTTTTTGCTTGTGGTCTTGTGGTGGAAGCTCATCTTGAGCTTGTGTCCCTTTGAAGGAAGTAGGACCATACTTCACTTGTTGAGGAACAAACTTCGTCTTGGGATATTGATCTTCTTCCCACTCAACTCCATTGGCACTGAACTTTCGTTCAAAACCAACACCTTGGTTCTTCCGGTGCCTTCCTTGCTTGCGTACAATTTCCTCAATTTGCTTACTCCCGACAAGGCTCTTGTAAACACCTTTCTCTATAATTCCCTTCAATAAGCTATTTTCTTGCTCAAGTGTAACTTGGCTAAGAGAATCATTAGTGGAATCAAGAGAACTACTATAAGCAACAATATTGGATTTAGCATGATTATTGTTACTACTAGAGGAAGAATCCTTCTTGTTTTTGTTAATGGACTTGACTTGAGGCATGTAAGTAGATAAGAGTAAACGCTTGGCAATGTAAGAAGAACTTTTCTTACGGAGATCATCATTGATTGCCTTTAAGAACTCATGCTCTTGCTCAAGGTTGAGGTTTTCAAAGCGTAATTTCTCATGAGTCCTTAAAAGTTCTCGATGATCTTCTAAGATAGTTTCATGAGCTGACTTAAGAGTGTTTAGTTCTTTAGTAAGAAGCTCAATCTTCTCCTTATCATTGTCATTCGTTTTATCTTGATTAGCATGATTAATTGACGTTTCATCATAGTATTCATCACTAGAGTTGTCAACAAGAAAATCATCATCACCTAACAAGTCATCTTCATCACTATTGAAATCAACATACTCGGGGTGTGTTACCTTAGGGCTTTTAGCCATGAAGCATCTTCCAAGTCCTTCATTTGGTATCAAATATGTCGTAGGAGTTGGTTGACACAAGTGCTAGACCGGCAACACCTTCATCTTGAGTATGTTCGAAGTCGGAGTGATAACTTCTCTCGGAGTGATTGTCGGAGTCGGAGCCGGATACCCATTCACCAACATGAGCTTGATGTCTTCGTTTTGTGTAGCTCCTTGATGACTTGTCCTTCCTTTCCGAATCCTTGCTTCTCCGGGATGTTCTTCATTCATAACGATCATCTCTACTCCTCCTCTCTCTTGGTGGTGATTCTTCTCTTCTACTTCTCCTCTTGGGTGATTCTTCTCTTCTTTTGTGGGGTGTCGTACACTCATTGGAATAGTGTCCGGGTCTCCCACAATTGTAGCAATTGCACTCATGACTAGAAGATCTTTTGTCGTTGTAGGACCTTGACTTGGAGCTTCTTTCTTTGCTTCTACTCTTGTAGCATTTGTTGAAATTCTTCACCATTAAGCTCAATTCTTCATTGAAGGTTTGTTTCTCACTTGATGATGTAGGGGCTTCACATGAGGCTTTGTAAGCACCACTTGACTTGTTGTGAAGTTCCTCCTTATCCTTGAGTGACATCTCATGAGCAACAATTCTTCCAATGACCTCCATTGGCTTGAGATTCTTGTAATTGGGCATCATTTGGATCAATGTGCACACAGTATCATATTTTCCATCCAATGCTCTTAGGATCTTCTTGATGATGAATTTGTCGGTCATTTCTTCACTTCCTAAGCCCGCAATCTCATTTGTGATAAGAGCAAGCCTAGAGTACATTTCAGCGACACCTTCACCATCCTTCATTTTGAACTTGTCAAGTTGACTTTGGAGCACACCCAACTTGGATTCCTTGACGGAGTCGCTACCTTCATGCATATCAATCAAAGTATCCCAAATTTCCTTTGCATTCTCAAGATGGCTGATTTTGTTGAATTCTTCGGGGCACAATCCATTGAAGAGGATATCACAAGCTTGAGCATTGTATTGCAGCATCTTCAACTCTTCAGTGCTAGCTTCACGGTTCGGTTCTCTCCCATCAAAGAATTCACCTTGCAAGCCAATTCACCTTGCATTTTCATCTTATGCTTCCAACTAGCAAAATTCGTACCATCAAAGTAAGGACCTCTACGGTGATAATTTCCCTCGCTAGACGCCATACTCTCCAAGGTTGTGAAACCAAGGCTATGACCACCAAAAGCTATGGAAATCAAAGCAAATGGAGACCAAGGCTCTGATACCACTTGTAGGATCAGAAGTATGTCTAGAGGGGGGGGGTGATTAGACTACTTGACCAATTAAAAAACTTATCCTTTTCCCAATTTTAGTCTTTGGCAGATTTTAGATATCTTAGCACAAGTCAAGCAATCTACACACAATTCAAGCAAGCATGCAATGAGTATATGAGCAATGGAAAGTAAAGCATGCAACTTGCAAGAATGTAAAGGGGAAGTGTTGGGGATATAACTACTGAGTGTAAACCGCCCAGGAGGGGCCGGTTCACCCTCAACTATATTGAAGTCCACGAAGACTCAGAAGATGGCACTTTGTTATGAAGCTTAGAGGCCCAGAGCCCAAAGGCGGATTAGGGCCCATAGTAGTAAACCGCCATAGTCATCTAACTTGTGTTGTAAGATAAGGAAAGGAGAGACCGAGCCGAACACTTGTATGAGTCAGCCTTGGGACTCTGTAAACTGGCCGGGCGTCAACTCGTGTATATAAGGGGATGACCCGGCGGCGGTTCAGGGACAAGAAAGACAACTCGATAGCCAGGCATAGCTTGTTTATCTCCCTGGTTAGCGAGACCCCAATAAACCCATCACAACTAGACGTAGGCCTTTACCTTCATCGAAGGGGCCGAACTAGTATAAAATCCATCATGTCCTTTGTCCGGTTTAACCCCTTTAAGCTAACTCGTCGCGATGGCTCCACGACTAAGTCCTTACACGAGTACATCTGACGTGATATTTCCACGACAGTTGGCGCCCACCGTGGGGCTATCGCACGATGGTTTCGAGTTCTTGAAGGGCAGCTCTGAAGGACATAAGGGGTACGTGGTCGGCCGGATGACTAAGAGTCGTCGCGGCAAGCTCTACATCGATGATGCAGGCTGGGGCCCCGAGGCCGGCTCAATCGAGTACGGGTACCGGGTCCCCTTCGGCGAAATTCATGTCTTCATCGGCAAGATCGGCGAATCGGGCCCTGAGCCGGACACTTGCACCGACCTCATCGAAATGGCTCAGCGTGCAAGTCCCTCCCGGATTCAGCCTACCATGAAGCGTGCGTTCGTGGGATGTGTCCACGGGATCGAATCTGAACCGGTGTCTGAGGGTGAGACGGTCGCTTATTCCGACGGTGAATCATCCGCCGGTGAAACCGAATCCCTGTACCAAGTTCACGATGGCATGTTTGAAGGGTATTCCGATGGCACCTGTATTCTGGAATTTCTTGAACCGCCGAACCACGTTGGAATCTTCATGGCCGGAACACAGCCAACCTTGCAAAACTCTACTGCGGCGGCGTCTGGACCGGTAGCAGGGGCAGGTGGCTCCGCGCGCCGGCCGGCTCAAGTTCTCTCCGGTTTAATGGATGCCTGGCGACCTTGTTGACCACGGCAGTTACACGGTGACGCAGGATCAGCACAATGCTAACATTGCAAGTCTAAAGCATCAGATAACGCAAGCCAAGGCGGACTTAGCGGCTGCGGAGACCAGGATGGCGGAGGAACGGGCCGCTTTAGATGCCCAGGTGCAGAAGATTCAAGCCGAGAATTATCGGCTTTTGATGGATCAGAACGCTTCAAATCAAGTATTCCGGAGGAGACATAAATCTCGCTTGCCGGTGGATTACAATGCGATGAATCTCTTTAATACGCCAGGAGCAGGGACTAGCAACCCCGCGGTAGGGAACCGGACCATGATACCAAGGACCGGAGTGCCGGATCAACCTCAGGTGATGGGTCCACCTCAGCGTACGGACAACCCGCTGCGGTATACCACACCACCGCTGGGTCACTTCTCTACCCTGTTGGACAATATGATAGCAGCAGCATCTTGGTTGGCCACTATTCTGATAAAAGGTGAATCGCCGGCAGCGATTGAGACGCGGCGGGCCAGGGATCTTCTTTAAACAGCTCTGACACAGCAGCAAGCTTACTCATATAGCCGAGACAGGGTTCACTCAACTCCACGACCGAGCAAAAGCTATAGCAGGCATATAGATGAACCGGAAGTGTCCAGCAGTGCACGAGGATGCATTGTCCCTCAAGGGCCTAATCCGGCGCGTGGTGATATGAACGCTCAGGACGTGGTGGATAATGGCAGAACACGAAGGGAGGCCGCTTTAGCAGCACAACATACTGGTCGATACCAACCCGCCCCGGTTCAGCCAGCAGCGTCAGTGGACTAAGGCACCGGACTTGCTTTTAGTTCGTGGGGAGTGCCGTGTCTTATTTCGGCTCTCTGTCATGTGCGATTGCCTAAGGACTTCAAGGGCCCACGTAAGGTGCCGAATTACACCGCTGATCAGCCACCCGAGGCGTGGGTGAAAGTTATGAGATGGCAATGGAGACGCTGGACATTGATGAAGCGGCTTGTGCAAAGTACTTCACGATGATGTTGGAGGGAACAACTCGTACTTGGTTGAAAAATTTTCCACCTAACTCCGTCAAGTCATGGCACCAGTTGAAGGCCCGGTTTATAGCTAATTTCAAGGACACATGTAAGCAGCCTATGTCCATTGTGGATCTCGACGCCTGTGTGCAAGGGGAGAACGAGTCAACAACTCATTGGGTGCGCCGGGTTTCAGAAGTCTTGCATTCATCGGACCGTATTAATGCTGGCTCGGCAATCATTACCTTGGAGCGCAATTGCCGGTTTAAGTCACTGAAGATGAAGTTGGGACGAGTCAAGCGCCACTGCAATGACATGGGCACCCTTATGGCCGCCTTGGTCAAGTATGCCGATTCTGATAATACCAAGGATCCCGATTCTGATGAGGAGAAACCGGAGAAGGGAAAGAAGAATGGCGATGCAAAGGGACAGCAGCACAACCAAGGAGGCCATGGGAATAACGGTAAGCGTAAAGCGGATTCAGATTTTGTAGCTAATGCTAATGTGCAGCGTCGTATGGGTAAACCTCCCTAGCGTAGCGGCGGAATGAATCTGGAGCGTTTTTTGAATCAGCCCTGCCCAAAGCATGGGACCAAGGAGGTTCCTGCAACGCATCTCTGGAAAGATTGTCACATTATGAAGGAGTTCAAAAACTCTGACCTTTTCCGGTATGATTAGGGTCCATCAGGCGGTTCAGGCCCAGGTTTTCATGGTGGCGGCGGTTCAAACTCTGGATTTCAGAATAATCAGGGCAACCAGAACAACCAAGGTGGTAATAACCAGCAGAGTAATCAAGGAAATCAGTAGCAATCGGGTTACCAGAGTCACCCAAAGCAGTAAAATGGTGGGCAGTATCATGTGTTCACCACTAGTTTGTGCAAGCGTGATCAGAAGCTTCACAAGAGGGCTGTTAATGTTGTTGAACCGGCGGTACCACGTTATCTGCAGTGGTCCGAACAACCTATTGTATGGAGCAGGGAGGATCATCCGCCCCGGGTTGACAACCCGGGTCACCTGGCTTTGGTGGTGGCACCTCAGGTGGGAGGTTATAAGTTCACCAAGGTACTAATGGATGGAGGAAGCAGTATTAACATTCTGTATTATGAGACCTTCCGTTGCATGGGGTTGACAGACACGAGTCTTAAACCGTCCAACACTGTTTTCCATGGTGTGGTACCAGGTAAATCCACATATCCTGTTGGTAAGATCGTTTTGGAAGTTGTGTTTGGTGATGAACATGATTCCCGGTCTGAGACATTGACCTTTGAAGTGGTGAGGATCTAGAGCCCGTACCATGCACTGTTTGGGCGACTAGCTTATGCAAAGTTCATGGCGAGGCCTTGTTATATTTACTTGCAGCTCAAGATGCCGGGTCATAAAGGGACCATTACGGTTCACGGAAGTCGTAAAATCGCTTTGGATTGCGATGAAGGTGATGCGGCCTATGCTGAGTCGGTTTGTGCTACAGAGGAGCTGAAGTTCTATAAGGAAAATGTTGATCTGAACCGCCCGTCCTTGCTGCTCCGGTTGACAGGGAGCCCTTATTATTGTACGTGGCTGCTAATGCCCGTGCTATCAGTGTGGCAATTGTGGTGGAGCGCAAGGAGGATGGTAAGGAGTACCCGGTTCAATGGCCGGTTTACTATATCAGTGAGGTGCTTATCGAGTCAAAGAAGCGATATCCGCATTGGCAGAAGCTAGTATATGGGGTTTTTATGGCAAGACGGAAGCTCAAACAATATTTCCAAGGCCATCCCATTACGGCTGTCAGTTCAGCTCCGTTGGGTGATATAATTTAGAACAGGGAAGCAACTGGCCGGGTTGCAAAATGGGCAATTGAACTTGGTCCACATGGTCTGAAGTATGTGCCTCGAACAACCATAAAATCTCAGGCACTTCTGGACTTCATCAATGACTGGACCGAGTTACAAGCGCCAGAGGACAAACCGGCTAATACATACTGGACTATTCACTTCGATGGATCCATACAATTGGAGGGCTCGGGGGCTGGAGTTGTTCTTACTTCCCCTCGAGGTGATAAGATTCGTTATGTCCTCCGTTTAATGTTCCCCTGTACTAACAATGTAGCTAAGTACAAGGCTCTGCTCCATGGGCTCCGAGTGGCCAAGGAGATGAATTTAAGCTGAGTACGATGCTTTGGAGACTCTGATCTGGTGGCTCAGCAAGTTTCTGGCACTTGGGATTCTAAGGATCCACTCATGGTGGCTTACAGACGTGAGGTGGATATTGTGGCGGGTTACTTCAAAGGGTATCAGGTTGAGCATATCGATCGGCACAAAAACGAAGCAGCAGAAGCTTTAAGCCGGCTTGGATCTCAGCGTAAAATGGTACCTCCCAATACCTTTTTAGATATCTTGCATAACCCGTCTATTAAGTTGCCTACAGAGGAAGATTTAGCTATTCCTAATCCGGAGGCTCAATTGGTGGCCGCTTTACATGTTGTGCCGGATTGGACGGTTCCATATCTGGCATATATGAACCGAGGCGAGTTACCAGAGGATGAAGTCCTGGCTCGGTAGATAGTCCGGTGGTCCAAGTCCATGGTTATTCACAATGACGAGTTACACGCTGCAGCGTTTAAGGCATATTTCAACGTTGTGTTTCTCCGGAAGAAGGCCAAGTGATCCTACACGAAATTCATGAAGGGGATTGTGGTCATCATGCCGGTTCAAAGTCCCTGGTTGCAAAAGCTTTTCGTCATGGGTTCTACTGGTTGACAGCTCATGCTAATGCGGAGGATCTGGTAAAGCGATGTGATGCTTGTCAAAAGTTTTCACGCAGAGCTCATGTTCCGGCTCAAGAATTAAGGATGATTCCCATCACTTGGCCGTTTGCCACTTGGGGCCTTGACATGGTGGGACCCTTTAAGCGCTCCAAGGATAAGAAGACCCACCTGCTGGTGGCGGTTGATAAGTTCACCAAGTGGGTTGAAGCGGAGCCTGTCAGCAAGTGTGATGCGGCTCGGCGGTTCAATTTCTCAAAAAGATTATCTTCCGCTTTGGCTTTCCACACAACATCATCACGGATAATGGCACAAACCTTTCTAAAGGTGAGATGGAAGATTTTTGTCAGAGAGAACACATACGGCTTGACTTAGCATCCGTGGTGCACCCTCAGACCAATGGTCAAGCAGAGAGAGCTAATCAAGAAATCTTGAAGGGTATTAAACCACGGCTTATGGTCCCTTTAAAGCGGACGCCGGGTTGTTGGGTGGAGGAATTACCTTCTGTGTTATGGAGCATCAACACCAGTCCCAATAGATCGACGGGTTACAGGCCTTTCTTCATGGTGTACGGGGCAGAGGCGGTCCTCCCAAGTGATATTCGTCACGATTCGCCCCGGGTTGCTAATTATGTTGAAGCAGACAATGAGCAAGCACGCCAGGAGGCGTTGGACCTGTTAGATGAAAAACGGGATATGTGTCACGACCGGTTTTTCAATAAAAATATTTTTTGAGAAAACTAATCTTTAAATCCCAGTATAGGAAAAGTCATCCTTTCTGGTAGACAAAAGCTTGATAAGTAGAGAACCAGTAGCATCAAATATATTACAGGGTTGAGCTGAGGATGCTCCACAATTTTACAGACTCGCCAATATTTTACATATGGGCGGTTATGACACAGGGGTGGGGTGGCATGCTACTAGCTCGAGGGAAAAGTGGTGGTGGATAACTTGACTTCTACTGGCAGTACATCGAGCGTCGAGGTGAGGCTCGATGAATTTATTTGGGGTTGCGGAAGCGGATAATACAATGATCAAGACAGGATCGCACGGGACTGACTGGGACTCCTCTAGGCGTCGGACTCGCTATCAAACTCTTCATCCATGAGACCGCCTTCATCAGCATCTGGCCAAATCAACAAGCCAGGTGAGTACTTGAAAGTACTCGCAAGACAGTTCGGACCAATGATATAATCAATGAATGCATGAATGCGTCATGAATAAAGGATGATGCTCATAACAATGGTAAGATTTGCAGGACTTGATAAATAAAATAAATAGCCGAAAAACCGATCGGGTGTCTGGAGCGACGCCTCGAAAGGTAAATAAATAAAATGCATGCCGCAGTCGGGCGTCTAAGCGACACCACAAAAAGGGCTTAAAATAAATGCCACAGTCGAACGTCTGGGCGACATCGCATAAAGGGCTTTAAAAGAAATGCCACAGTCGAACGTCTGGGCAACATCACATAAAGGGCTTTAAAAGAAATGCCACAGTCGGACGTCTGGGCGAC